>NC_088866.1:13464038-13666781 GCF_032884065.1 Artemia franciscana
GTCAAATCTGGAAAACTACTATTTCTAATTTAGTCTGGTCTGGTCCCTGATGCGCCTGCCAAGTTTTATTTTCCTAGCTTGCCTGGAAGTGCCTGAAGTAGCAAAATCAGGACAGACAGACCAACAGATCTGTAAATCTTCAGTTGAGGGTTTTGGACATTAACTATTACAATGGTCCTGTTTTATACTTCCAAGATTATCCACTTAAGAGTGGCACCAAAAGTACCATTTTTAGTGCTATATGACACTTATAGATGGTAGAACTGATAAAAGACACATAGACATGAGCAATAGATTTCAAATGAGCCATTAAACATCTCTCTAAGAAGTTCTAGATGCCCACTAACCCCAGCTTTTCCACTTGAGACATGGCACCAACAGTTCCATTTGGCACTTGCCAATAGTGGATTTTATAAGGAAAAATGTAGATATAAGCAATCTTTTATATGAGCTATAAAAAATCTGTCTACAATGTTTTGGTAGCATGCTAGCCCCACCCCTTTAGAAATGGCACAAAAATTGATATTTTAGTGTCACATGGCAATTGAAGATGGTGGAATTTATAAAAAGCACATAGATATGAGAAATAGATTTTGAATGAGCCATTAAACATCTTTCTACAATTTTCTGGTAGCCAGCTAGGTCTGCTGAAAAAAAAAACAGGAGACAGATCATTCCTACCAGTACAAAAGTGATTTTCCTTGTTGTTCAAGGAGGGGGACTGTAATTTCCCTGTATTTGGTTTTCAACCATGCTGATTCTAATGGTACATTTCATGTTGATCTGATGCCATTTCCAAGGGGTTTCAGATTTATTTTTGAAATCACCATGAATTTCTTTTCACAATAAACTTTTACTTTTAAGACAAACCAAAATAATAGTTACCATTCCTAGGTCAGTGTCAGATGGCAAATTTTTTCACTAGGAAGTTTTTTTCAAAATGTGTTTTTAATTTCTGGTTACTATGGGCTGTGGTTTGCTCTTTACTAGGTTGCAGTTACTGCTGCAACTATGATTTTTTTTTAATACTTTTTTTTGCATCAGTAAATTCATTATGTACTCCTAGTCTTGGCAATCAAAATTTGTCTTATATGAAATTGTTCCAAATCAAAGAATGCTATAAATTGCATTTTGGAGATTAATTTAATTGGGAGACAGCTACATTTGGCAACAGACAAAACTATTCAATAAAACCCCATTGCGTAGGCACAGAGCTACTGATTGCCTAAAATAGAAGTACCAATTTTCTATTAAAAAAAAAAAAAAAAAAAAAAAAAAAAAAAAAAAAAAAAAAAAAAAAAAAAAAAAAAACTAAGCAGTTAACTACCAAATACCCTCAAAAGTATTCACTATCAATTCCATAAAAGTTCAATCAGTGGCATCAATGAGGAGAGCCAACAGGTTGGGCCCATTTGGTTTCTGATGGTGATTCTGAATATGTAAAATTCACTAAGCTTATAGTCACAACTAAAAAGTTATAACCCTTAAAAAATCAGCCCCCTTTTTTGGAGAAGAGGTAAATACCATGACAACAAGAGAAGTGATGGCCCTACAAATAATTTTGATAGTTTATAGCCAATCCTCTTGTCCTAATAAATACTTGGAGGGGTATTTTCCAGGGATGAAACATTACTAGCCTACCCAAATAAAAAGTTTTTATTTTAGAAATAGGAATCAAACTCCTCCAAAAGGGGTGATATCCTTATGAAAAGTACATAGTGAAAGTCAGTATGCACAAGATGCTGAAGCCACTATTGACACAATGTGAAATTTTTCTAATGAATTGAATGAGTACATAGATGATTATGGATGTAACTTCTGATTACTCTTTATTAAGACAATAAGTTTTGACAATAGATGATAACAAAACTGGTGGTCTTTTTAATTTTAAAAATTTTGACAAATGACCTTCTCAATTATATTAAAATTCCCAAAATCTGTTAAAAGGTAAGCTAAATGTTTAGTTTTGTTCCAAGTGCTATAAAGTGTATATTACTGTACATAGCAAGATTCTGATGATAACATATTGTTTCTTTGTCATTATTAGAGAAGTGCATCCATTTTGAGTGTTCTAAAATCCCCCTCTGATGAGACTAAAACTGCATAAAGTGGGCTTGCTTACAAGTAACATTGGCTATAGAGCAAAGTGTATTAGTCCATGAGCCCTGTGGGTGGCAGGGCAAGGTCTGTATTCTATATTTGTTTGACAAAGAGTGATAAAACTAAAAAAAAAAACCTTAAACAAGGTTTATGAAATAAATATAGAATTCAGACCTCACCCCACTGTCCACAGGGCTCATGGACTAATACACTATGCTCTATAGGTAATATTACCCATAAGCAAGCCCACTTTACACATTTTTAGTTCACTCAAAAGGCAGAAAAAAAACAACTAGGCCTAGTCCTCTAGAGGGAGAAGGAGTGAATGTGGGTACTTTAAAATATCTTCTCAGGATATACTTTAGACTGTATACCCATCCCTAAGAGTTCCATTTTCCTAATCTAACCCCTTTCTGAGATAGCAAGAAGTCAATTAACTAGAATTTTACCTTATTCTGCATATTATGAAGTAAGAATTGTTTTCTTAACATGTTTCCTTATGTGGAGTGTATGTCCCAGGATTACACAAAATTGGCTAAGCTAGAATTTTGCACTCAATAGTCCCAAATTTAGGCTGATAGGGCCTACTGAGATTTTCCCACTTTAGCATTTAGGCCTAGGCTAATTCAAAGAAGCCTTACCTAAGCAAGACTTTTACCAAATAGCTTCTCTGATAAGAATGAATTCTGCCTAAGAAGAGTTTAGAAATGAGATTTTTCACAACTATTACCCCAAGCTTAATTAACCAGCAATGTTGTAGGAATAAATCAAACATTTTTCATGACTTGTCTTCCTTTTTTTCTTCATCTTCTTTGGTTGGTAAATCTCGCTTAGGGCAATGTCGCATGTCGTTTCTATTGTAGTGTAACTTCTAGAAAAAGGCAAGAATTATTGAAGTTTTCATCTATCTATAATTTTGAATGATTTTGGCCTGGCCTGGAATTGTCAAAACTGCAGGGTTTGTGCTAGTCGCACGTATCACCTAATAAAAGCTTAGGCACAATTATAGAAACATGATGTATTGTTCATCGCTAGGTGTATTCACATTTCTTCGTCTGTTTCTAAATATGAAAATCCTCTCTCTTCTGTGACCCGGCCAATGGTATGAACACTTAATTCAAAAATGACTCACAAAAAACCAGAATTTGAAATTCCAAGTGATTTGGATTAATTTAATGGTCGTTGTTGCAAATTTGCACTATTATTAATCATGTGCCATTTATCTTGAAAAAAAGAATCATAGATACAAAATTAGAACCAGATACAATAAAGGAAAATCTTGAAAAATACCTTACCAAATTCAACACAAAATAAATTGTCGTGAAGCTTTAAATGTTGCCGGCAATATGAAGTACTGGAGAGCAAAAGTTAGGTTTTTGCAGTTATATTTTGTCTACTGGATATCACAAGAAAAGTCCTCAGAGAGCTGTCCTGATTGTTTAAACGAATGAGAGTCGCAAAACTAGACAGGATTGAAGGAATTGCTACAAAACAGTAAAGAAATGTCAAGCGCAATCATAAGCAGCGCAGTACTACTGCCTAAATAAAGAACGATGTTGGCAAAATAATTTTTTTTTTTTTTAGACCAGGGCACTTCGTATAGAACGAGCTGCTGTAGAAACTTTAAAAGGGGCTTATTCGATCGGAAATTCTAACTTATAATTACAAAACATCGCCTTATAGTTTTAGGAAGCCGTGCCCTTTTTAATGGTCAAAAGTAATTGGAGGGCGACCATCTTCCCACCCCCAAACCAATCATCTCCCCAAATACATCCAATCCGAATTTTAAGATATCTATTTTATTCTGCATAGTTAAAAGGCTCGGTGATTATCTTTTGGAAAGTTAACCCCCCCCCCCCCACACACACATAAAGCCCTCAGGAATAAGGTTGTAAGTTATGCCCTGGTGGTACATAATCTTTTTATAGAAAGAGTGGTCCTATGAAGGGGAATCACTGGATTGGTAATCAAAAGTTCTAGTGCCATTTTTGAAACTTAAAGTAATCACATGGTAGCGTAGCCCTCCCCCCCCCCAAACGTCCTATTTTCACGAGATCCATCCTAAATTTTAAGATATTAGTTTAATCCAAAATAGTCTAAAGATCATATAACAAGGCTTTTGGGGTTGCAGCAAACCCCCAGAGCCTGGGGTAAGGGTTGAACTTATGCCCCAGGAATATTTAAGGTTTTTATGAAATTGATGGCTGTATAAATTTTAGAGTAAGCTCATTTGGTTGAAAATTGGAAGTTATAGTTCCTTTTTAAGAGTAAAAAGTGATAGAGCGCAACTAGCCTTCCCCTCTGATTATCCTACTTTTCACCAAACGCATCTGATTGAAATTGTGAGATAGCCAGTTGATTCAAAACAGTCCAAGAACATAGAACAATCCCTCCAGGGCTAAAAAAAACTCAGCTGAGTCCAGTAGAGTGTGGCAAAGGTTGTAAGTTATGTTCCTGGGGGCATACAAGGTTTTCATAGAACGGGTGATCGTATAAGCTTGAGATGGGGCTTATCCAATTTGGAATTGGAATTTATAGAGCCCTTATAAGAGCCAAAACGGATTTGATAGCAAAGAGCCCCCCCACCCCCCGAGCCCACTATTTCCCCAAGCACATCCAATCAAAATTTTGAGATATCAATTTTGCTGAGCGTATTTGAAGGGTCCAGAAATTATGTCCTTGAGGATACCCCCCAAGCCCTCAGGACAAGCGTTACAACTTGCACAGAGGGCTCATTGGATTGATAATCAGAAGTTCTAGTACCTTTTTAAGAGTCAAAGTGATCGAAGGGTAGCTACCCCGCCATCACACATGTCGTGTTTTCCCGAAACGTATCGAATAGAAATTTTGAGCTATTTATTTTATTTTAAATATTCCAAAGATCATATAACAAGGCTTTTGAGGTTGATACAAACCACCAGAGCCTGGGGGCAAAGGTTGAAGTTTTGCCACGAGGAATTAAAGGTTTTTTGGAAGGGGTGGCTGTATAAACGTTAAAGGCTGCTCGTTTGGTTAAAAATTGGAAGTTATAGTTCTCTTTTAAGAGTCAAAAGTGAGAGCAACTAGCCCCCCCCACCTATTCCTCTTTACACCAAACGTATCTTAATGAAACTTTGAGATACACATTTTGTTCAAAATAGTCCAAAGAATATTTAACAATGCCTTCAGGGTCGATACAACCCCATGGCTTGTTTTTCAGTAAAGTGCAAATTGTGTTCTGGCCTTGAGAAGGCATATGGGCTATGAGCTCTACTCATATTAATTTCTGCCCGTTTTGAGATTGACTCGGTTATTTAATGTAATTTCTGTTCGCTTTGGGTTTCATTTATTTATTGATGCTGATTTGTGGTAGTTTAACGCTTGGTAGATTATTTGATTCTATTTTTGCTAATCTTGGTTCCAGAACTCTAAAAACGCTAAAAGTTCCAGAATACTTCTCAAATCGAGTTCACTTGCGTGCTCTTAGCAGAAGTCAGGGAGAAGATATTTAATCATATTCTCACAAGTCTGGGGTCGTAATCTCACTATCAACTCGGAAGCGACACTTAAAGAGAGATTGTCCGATGCGAGCGAGACTAGTGACAAACCGGACAGGTATGAAAGAGAGTGAACTAGAAACTTAAGCATAAAGAGAAATTACTGCTAACAAGCTAAATTGTCAGTCCTGTGTCTAAGTATGTGCCATGTCTGGTCAGTTTAATTGGACCGTCAGAAAGATTCAAACCTTCTCCTACACCGTGTGCGTTACATTTTCCGGCGATACCAAATGTTAAATGGTTTAATGGAGTATGCTTGTAACTGATCTTTTCTCACAGGCGTGCTATTCAGTATTCTCAGGGAAACTTACCCATTATCATCTACTTAGCGCCCTTCTATTATTAAAAAAAACACTTTTTGATTGAAAACAGCCTTAATATGCGACAGTTATTCTTGGTCCAATTGACTGCAAGGGCTGAAACGTGCAATTGGTAGTTACTTCGTTAAAACACTTGTATAAATTAAAGCACTAGCACTAGTAGCCTGGTGTACATCTAACTAAATCTTCGTTTAATTGAACCCCGTTCAACTCAAACCATATAACTGACTCTTCGTTCAACTGAGCCCTAGTTAAAGTGAAATCCCTTGCAACTCAACCCCTGACTCGGCTCAACGCCATTCAACTAAACCCCCTTGCAATATAATACTCAATTAACTCAACCCTCATGCAACGCAACCACTTTTTAACACCACAGCGTTTAAGTCCATCTTGATTTAACTCAACCCCGTACAACTCAACCCTCTGTTTAAGTCAATACCGATTTAACTCAATTCCCAATCAACCTAACCCAATTTTAGCCCTATTTGACTCAACCTGATTGCTGTAAGCATTAAAGTCAAGTGTGTTTGGGCCCTGGGAATAGAAAACTTTGTTAATTTCAAATATATAAGACAGAAGGATTAATTGTTGTTTTTAAGTGGGGGGGGGGAGTAGTTTTGCACTGAAGCAGCACAAGAAAACACTTAAACAAGAATTAACTAATGAATAAAGACCATTTCATTCGAGTCAACTCTTATCACATCCAACAAAACAGGTTCAGTTGTATTTTCCAGGTCTTTTCTCTAGGTATTTTCTTTTTCTAGGTATTTCCTAGTCCCGTCTTGTAAGGGTGTTTTAAACCACTACAAGTATTAACTTCGTTTTAGGAAAAGAGTACTAAGCCGATCCGAAATAGCGTAATTAATTCTTTGAAGAAATAGGCTGAGAACTGAATAAAAGTTCTGTATTTGTCCCAAAATTAAAAATAACTAAATTTGCTGCTGATAATTACAAATATTTTTTCCGGGACAATCTGTAGAGAGTAGGCTATTAGCAAAGCTCCGATTCAGTACAAATCAGGCAGATGGTGTCTGGATTTTCTTGAATACCACCAATCAATATAGCAGGGTCAACTTTCATTTGACTATTAACCAAAAAATGAAAAATGTTTAGCTTATAACTTTTGGCTGATTTTGACTATTCGACCTATGCCATCGCCTCAAACATTCTAAATTGTTGTCCAAATTCCCATATCCACACATTTTCAGGTATTTCTTGGAAGAAAAAGGAGGGCAATAACCCTCTGAAATTATTACCTCGAAACAAGGGCATATCTATGACTTTTATTTGGGTAGGGGGTATTTTTTTCAAGGGGAGATTCTAAACTTCTAAGAATGCATCAAAAGATTTTTTTATGTATTTTATTATGTTTTCACGAATCGAGCATTTTTTTTGGTTTGGATAGGGGTTGAGAGGTGGTTGTCAATCAACCTCAAAGTGCTTCAAGGGGGAAAGAATCCAACATTCAAAACATGAAAATGTTCTACAAGATCCATCAGTATTTAGAAACTTGCGTGTTATCTCGACCACCCTGTTGCTCTTGATCTGTTCCAAACTGGTTTTTCTGTATGCACTCGAAGATAATCAGCTTAGCCTGAGTGAGATAAACTACTATGCAGGTCTAATCTTAATTGGATATTTAATATAAAGATTTTTTTAGATTAAGTACTTAATATAATGAGTTCTGGGCGGCCTGCTTTCAATAATTCGCTGATGTAGTTTCCACAATTTTGTAACTAAACTATTACATTTTCATCATATTGTGGTATATTTCATTATGATTAACCTAAATTCACTTCTTGAGTGTGGTAGGGATAATACGTAAGTACCAGTATTTATTTTAGTCTAGTCTAATTCATTGTTTCAGTTTATGTGGTTTTCATGAAATTCGATTGACAGTTACCAGTTACAGGCACATATGGAATAATTTGTCATTGTGTATCAATATTTTATGGTGGAGCCCCTTGCCGCCTGAAGATCTAATATTTCCAAATTCAAACCTTTTTTGTATACCCATTCCCTATGGAAAATTTCCTGGGACAGCTTTTTTTTATCGGATCAGTTCATTCGCGTTAATCCTAGTTACACCTTTTTAGCACTAAAAGGAAATATTTTGAATAGATAATTGACTTTTGTTATGCTCTTAATTTATACTTATGCCGATTCGGTACAAAGACCGAATGAATAATCAGGATGGTGGTAAATTAGCTGACGCGCGCCGAAGGTGACGCGTTCTCTCAAGATCATAGCTTTTTTCCCAATCTTTTATTAGTCGGCTTTTAAACGTGATTCTGCACAGGTCGTTCGGATGCTGGATGAAGATTTAGACTATCTTTGCTGAAAAAGGAATATATTTAATAGGTAGTGAAATAAATATTTAAAATCAACTGAGTATTTGATGAATACAAGCCGA
The DNA here is from genome assembly GCF_032884065.1 of Artemia franciscana. Lineage (NCBI taxonomy): Eukaryota > Metazoa > Arthropoda > Branchiopoda > Anostraca > Artemiidae > Artemia > Artemia franciscana. Next base: position 13,472,408 of record NC_088866.1, read on the forward strand.
TAAGATTTTGGAAGGAAGTCACTGGGTCCTCCCTTTGTAAATAGGAAAGTGAGAAATTCTCCCATTTAAATCTTGGTAAATTTTTCACAGTTTACATAATTGACTTACCACTCAATGCCTTTTTTATGTTCTTTACGAATATTATAATCACTTCTACCGCAAATTTTTGAGCTCTTAAAAATGACGAATTTTCAATTATAGTATGATTTATCTGTCGTTTTCAACAAAATAATACTACATTTTCTCAGTGCCAAAATTATTTATAATAAGGTTAAGTTAGGTCAAAAAGTGCTTAAATTGGAATTTGCGATAGAAGTGATTATTATATTCGTAAAGAACATAAAAAAAGGCATCGAGTGGTATGTTCATTTTATTGGTAAGTCAATTATATGAACTGCGAAAAATTTACCGCTAGGTAAATCTTCATGGGCAGGGGATCTCCTAGAAAACCCTAGCGGAACCAGTGGAGTTCCTCTATGTAAGTAGTGTCCTGAATTAGACATTGTAAAAACAAAATTGTTAGGGGCACTTGTATGATATACCCACTACCTAATATTCTTCTAATATATTTCTCTGACGCTCAATCCCAATAATATAAACCAAAGTAAGATCAAAATATAATACTTTAGAAATAAACTTGGGCTATATATCTGCACATTAGGTGGGGAGGGGGATACAGTATAGTGGATGTGCATGACTAATTTGTTAGGTACAATTATTCTGCATATTATGTAGTAAGAATTGTTTTCTAACTTCACATTGTCCAAATGTTTACCCCCCCCCCCCCCTAATGTGCAAATATATAGCCCAAATATACAATTTCATCTATTCTATCATTTCTCTTTGTCTTGTCTCACGCTAAGCTGAAAGAAACTAACGAAAAAACGGTTCTATAACGCTTCAATGAATGAGCAACTTGAGTGGTATGTGGTTTATCATACAAGTACCTTCTTAGGTCATTACTTTCAGGAAATTTATGTTTATACGATTTTAAGAGTTGCTTCTAGTTTAACTGTGAACTTTCTCCCTTAATAGCTTAGTATAGTCCTAGCCTATATTTTAAAGCTGGTTGATGTTAATGGTTTGTAACATTTTATTTGTACTTATATTTTGTCAACAGTAAAAAAAAAATGTTAAAGTAAAAACAAAAAAATACAATAACATCAATATAATTTATATATAACCAAAGGCAATAAGAGGGGGAGGCTTGGCCTGGGGCGCAGTTGTGCTTAGAAAAAATTCTGAATATCCGATAAATAGAAAAGGTACTTGAATGATGTACCACCTGTATCTCAAGTTGTTCATGCATTGACGCACTGTAAACCGGTTTCTTTCACTAGTTTCTTTCAACCTGACGTGAGACTAGACTAAGAGAAGTGACAGAATAGGGGGAAAATATATAATCTGGGCTATATATTTGCACACTAGGAGGGGGGAGGGGCAAAGTCAGAAAACAATTCTTACTTCATAATTTCAGAATAATTGTAGCTAACCATTATGCATGCAGACCCAATGTACTTTACCCCCATCCCACCCCCCTGGAATGTGTAAATATGTAGCCCAAATTTGTTTGTAAAGTATTATATTTTTATCATACTTTGGTATATTTTACTAGGGTCAACTTGACTTCACCTCTTGAGACGCAGGGGTTATATCATACAAGTACCATAGGAAATTCCTTGGTACTTGTGTATTATTCAGAACACACTCAATAAGTGAGTTAGGTTCTTTCGTGAAACAAACTACGATGCAGGTACATTTTAATTAAATATTTTATATATAGAGGTGGTTAGGTTAGGTTAAGTTAGGTATTTGATATCATGCACCCCCTCCCCCTAATGTGCAAGTATATAGCCGAAACTTTTGATAAAGCTAATGAAATAAAACAAAATATGATGAAAATATACATAACTTCGAAGACCACACTGCCTTTCCATGACGAAAGTAAAACAGTTCAAAATAGGGATGAAACCTTTTTATTGACAGTGAATAGATATAATTTTTTTTTAACTGGATATTTCGAACACATATACAGTGTTCATCATCAGTTTTACTGCTGATGATGAACACTGTATATGTGTTCGAAATATCCAGTTAAAAATTTTTTTATACCTATTCACTGTCAATAAAAAGGTTTCATCCCTATTTGAACTGTTTTACTTTCGTGATGAAAATATAATACTGTATTAGGAAAATTGTAAAATTATAACTTAGAATTATGTTCCCATAACGTCAGAAATGTCGTTAAGAATCGCGTTAAAAGGAGGTCTTCCTTCTGCCTTTGCTGCCGCCCGGACAAATATCAAATCTTCATTTCAAAATCCATGTTCAGACACTATCTTCTATCACTACGCGTAGCAAACTAAATTGAGTTTTGTCTTTGTGGCTATGAAACCGAATTTTCTCATAAAATGTACCTGCATTGTAGTTTGTTTCTCGAAAGAACCTAACTTCACTTATTGAGTGTGTTCTGAATAATACACAAGTACCTTTAATTCAAAACAGAGTATAAACTCTTGTGGTATGTCTGTTTTTGTTCGACGAGATCTATGGAACTTGAAAGCCACCTACAGCCTTTCCTGGTAGTGAAGAAGTAAGGAGTAGGATTCCTGCCACTTGTTGTTCCTGTCAAAATGAAACTTCAGTGAGAATTATCTTGTTGTTTTAGACAATATTTTAGTACGCATTTGTAACATGTTAGTTTGAGTAAAGGTATAAGAAAAAGGAGATAAGTGCATAGAAATCAGGTTTGGAAAAAAAAGTAAGGCTTGTTTAAAACCAGGGCAAATGGCATTTTTTGGTACTTTTCTGTTATAGCGACCCCACTCCGGAAGTGAAGTTAGGTTAATTCTAATGAAGTTTACCAAAACATGATGAAAAAATAATACTTTAGAAACAAATTTGGGCTATATATTTGCAAATTAGGAGGGTGGGGGTGAAGTATAGCGGACCTGCATTCAAAATGTGTTAGCTACAATTAATCTGCATATTATGAAGTAAAAAGTGGTTTTCCAACTTCACAACGTAATTCTTAAGTGGGTTCTCCGTATTATGAATTAAAAATTGTTTCCCAACTTCATGCTGTGCAAATACTTTACCCCTCCACCCTAATATGCATTTTAGGGTGGCACATAATCTGTGCCCAGATTATGTGTCTAACGTATTCTATCACCCGTCGCTTTTTCTTCAGTGAGCTTAGAGAGAAAGTCACAACAACAGTTTCAATGCGTTGTTTTCTTCTTTGTGTCGTCCAATTTAGCCCTCAAAAGCCCTAGCGACACGATGAAAAATTCGGGTAGTGGATTTCTGTCTGGTTGACATTAAAACCAATTAAAGGAGTAGAAATTCCCCGAATAGGAGGGGACTATTGCCTCCCTCGCCGCTCCACTCTTATCGTTTCGAGTGGTCGCTGGTGCTTGACCGAAAACAATACATTTCTGGAAACCCAAGAAGTAAAGTTAGGTTAATCCTAATAAAATTAAATAAAAAACTGTTTTTTTTTAACTGCAAGTAAGGAACTTAAAACGAACAGAAATTTTCCGTATATGAAAGGGGTTGTCCCCTCCTCAACGCCGCGTCTTAACATGCTAAAGTTTGACTCTTTGTCACAACTCTACTTTTTGAAACAATAACAAAACTTTAGCGTAAAGAGCGAGGCGTTTAGGAGGGGGCAACGCCCTTCATACACGGAATAATTTCTGTTCGTTTTAAGTTTTAATGTCGCTCCTTACTTGCAGTTAAAAAAACTTATTTAAAAAAAATAAATTTCTGAATGTTTTTGAATTAAGGAATGTTTTGACTTTGGCTCACCGCACATGAATAAATAAAACGAAATTTGTATTTTTTTTTTGCTAAATGGCTTTCTCATAGTTTTGACCGGACGATTTCGCTAAAAAGGGGGTGGAGGAGGAAGCCTAATTTCCCCCCAATTTTTGCCTACTTAAAAATGCAACAAGATTTTTTTTTACAAACGTTTTTGTTAGTAATAAACATACGTACCTTACGAACTAGCTTACGTAACGAACTTATATATTTGTGTATTTTTATTACGTATATGAAGAGGTTTGCCCCCTCGTCAATACCTCGTTCTTTACACTAAAGCTTGAATTTTGTCCCAAATCTTTAAGAGTGACCCCTGAATCACAAAGGCCGTAGAATAAGTAGTTGAAATTACTAAAAATACTTTAGCGCAAAGAGCAAGGTATTGGGAAGAGACGAACCCCCTTATATAAGTAATGTTTTATGTTCGTTTTAAGTTTTACTGTTGATCACTACTTCCAGTTGAAAAAAATTATTTATTGTCTCATTGTCTTTATAAGTAATGCTAGAAATGAAAATTCTCTCCCTCACGAAAAATTCCTCCGTAGAAAGATCCTCCCACGTAACCTCCTCCCCCCGACCCACCCCCACCCCAACACAAAAAAGTCCCCCTGAAAGCGTCTGTACTCTTCATAATTAATAATTGCTATATGTAAACAATGGTCAAAGTTTGTAACTTGCCGCCCCTCCCCTGGGAACTATGGTGGATTTAGTCATCCCCAAAGTAATAGTTATTAGGTTTTCGACTAAGCTGGACAGAATGGCTATCTCAAAATTTTGATCCGGTGGCTTTGGAGAAAAATGTGCGTGAGAGGGGGCCTCGTGAGAGGGGGACCACGAACTGTTTGATACACCAAAATATGATGGAAATATAATACTTTACTAACACAGTTATGGAAACTACAAATGAGAATTATGGAAAGCAGGCCAAAGCGCATTATATTAAATACCAAATCTAAGATAACCAACTCTACATATTAAATATATAGAGTATACATAATCTATAAATATACGAACAATATATAATCTCACTTAGACTAAGCTAATTATCTCCCAATGCAGACAGAGACCGGTTCTAATTAGATCAAGAACAACAGTTTGGTCGCTGTAATACATACGTACCAAATTGTAGTTACCAAATGGGGATATCTTGTATCGTAGAAGATTTTCTGTAAAGGACAAGCAACCTCTTGAAGTTTACGAGTTGAGGGGGTTGAGGGTATGATAGTCCTCTCTTTATAGTTTAGTTTTTATTGCTGCACCCTAAATTTCGCTATAGACGCCATTTGTAAGCCTATACCAAACTTACTGTTTTTTGTATTGGTTTACATTACTGGAAAAAGCTATTAGCGTGAATGTAAACCATTGGATATCTGTAAAATACTATCTCAGCGGTTCGTCATGTTTGATAGTTGCTTTATCTTTTAATGACACATTATTAACTTCCAGCGCTATTAAGTCAGATTACAGGATATGTGTAAACGCTTTGGGGACAACCCATACCTGCGGGCTTTATCCGTGGTATAATTAAAAAAAAAGTTTTCTAAAAAAGTAAAGAGTCACATCAAAACCTACGATGAGCAGAAACACGGTCATGTAATAATTCAAGCGTGAAACGAACAGAAATTACTACAAAAAAGGGCAGGGTCATGTTCCAGAGATATTCTAAATACGCTATCATGATAGCCTGTGCGCATAAACTGTTTTAGGAATTACCTCAATAATTCATCATGAAAAGATTCAAAGCTCCAGTGGGGCTAATAGTGCTAAGTGGATCGCAGACCAATTTTTCTTTTACCCTCTCAGTCTCTCTTTCTAAGCATAAAATTTGAAGCCCCTTTGTCCTCTCTCCGCCTCCCAAATTTCTCCGCCTCCCAATTAACTCCCAAAATTTTGGCTTCATCCTCACAAGTCATTCCCAAGATGTTGCAGATCCGCCATTTCGATAACCTGGATACATAGTTTATTACGACTACCCTATTCCCCTTCCCCTAAATTGAATTTCACGATTCACTTGCCGCGTGAACAATTCCTGAAAGGTTTAACTTTACCCCCCAAGCTATGCAGATGCGTCGTTTTGATTACCTGTGTAGCCTACACGTAGTGTCTTTCGGTTTGCATCGCTACGGAATAAATTCCATCTTTACAATTTGCCAGGTTTCCTGGAATTACTTAAAAAATAATTTAAATAAAAAATAAGTTAATGCTTCATCAATAGTGATGATATCTAAAAAGCAGTCAATGAGCGTATTTCCCCAAGAACACCTGCACTTCATTCTACTGGGATAAGTAAACTTGTCGCGTTTGCAAAATTTTTTGCTAGTTTTTGAAGGTGATAGCTTTAAACTAATGACGTTTGTTTTCAAAATTGGCCTATGTTTTTGCCCGAATTTTATGGTTTAACAGTTTCTTTGCCTGTTTCCAGGGTACATGGTTGTAGATGGATCATCATTTGAGGCTAACTTTTTCAAGAAAATTGAACATTTGTCACGCTAGCCCCCACTTTTTGTTCATCAAACTGCTTTTGTTCTACCTCTCGAATGGTGTTGCCAAAATTTTTAAACACAATGGAGACCAAAATCTTCAGACCCTCCTCCCCCAGCTCAAGATTTGAGATCCACTTTCTTCCCTAACTCTCTTGACAGTTTAACTGGACCCGCCGTTTTGTTCGCCTGATAACACACGATTTACGTTGCTACTTGATTGTGAATCGATTGTAGGTACCTAAAATTCCTTTAGGTGAAAAATTCTTTTAGGTGAACCGTAAGAAAAGCATTTTTAGCTTTCCCTTTTCCCCCAGTACGAAATTTGAAGTCCTTATGCCCCTTCCCCATGCTACCTAAAAGTTTCAACTGCATCCCTCAAACTGTTCCGCAAATTTTGCAGGTATGCTACTAACCATGATCCAGAGGTAGAGACAGAACTGACTTGGGGAAACCAATGAAACTTGGGCTTCCCATTGCTATTTTCGCCCCTCTGTCCCTTGTGATTATTGTCTGTGGGGACTTGATGTTTCTAAAAATACACCCCGGATCCGCCCCTGCCGGATTGCGTAAGATGTTTCTTGCTTCTGCCTTCTCCCTTAAGTTAGAATTTGAGGCCTCCTTCACCCTTCAATACCCTTTGAGAGTTTCAATTCGGTCTCCCAAGTGTCCCTCATATATTGTGGAAATTCTATTTTGATACCCTGGGCACATATATTATCTTTTGATTTGCATCGCTAGCTCATCGCGAATCGATGCTAGTCTCATGGGGTTTAAAAGTGTCAAACATTCTAGACAGATTTTAGAAAAAACCCGATTATTCCTCCTCTCCAAGTTAAAACTCGATGTAGGCTACATTTGCCCCCCCCCCAAAAAAAAAAACTTCCTGAAAGAGTCAGCTGGATCGACGGGCGTATCCAGGGCTTTTTGTGGTGTTATACACATGGACTTTCTTTCTGGGGCTGTTTTACACAAGGGCTTTTTTCCGGGGGGGGGGCAAAAATCGTCAAAACAATGCATAAAAAATTTGTGTATATCTATTTTTGTTACGTTTTTACGTGTCCGCCAGACATTTTTTTGGGAGAGGGGTTCAACCCCCTAACCCCTGGCATTGGCTTTATCTACCAACTCTTTCCCATGATATCATGGACGCACTATTTTGGAGTCTGGCAGCATATAGTGCTTTTGATTTACCTTGCTGCAAGATGCTGAATAGAATAGCTGCTTATAGTACAAAAACCCTTAGTTTGATCAAAGATGAAATATATTTTGCCCCTCCCCCAACGCAAAACTAGAAGTCCACTTCCTTCTGCAATAGCACATGAAAGTTGAAGACCAAGTTTTTGCTGCTAAGGGAACAAGAATCTCTTATTGTTGTCCTCTATGTCAGCCCACATTCTCGCTTGCCTATATCCGTTTCTTGCCTTCTTTGGATTCTCTTTTTCTTTTGCTGATATTAGCATCCTTGTTACTTCTGGAAGATCGGAGACTGGGGTTCGTACAAAGTTAATAAACCTATTTAAGAGAGTTTAACTTTGGTTCGATTCTAACTCTCGGCCCAAGTGAACCTCGAGGACCTAATTTTTTTTTTCAAATAAGCCTGTCAAGTCCTCAGCTGTCTGAGATTCATCTATCCAAAGGCTCTATTAGTAGACCAAAGGATGGCAATGTCCGTTTCTTAACCACCATATTGAATTGATTAAAATGAAGATATGCAGATGCCTTGGTATTCAGAGAGCTCAAACATGTTATTCCTCGACTAGTTTTGAGAATCTTACGTCACAATTTAACTCAGTCGTATGCTTTTTATTGCTAAGCTACATGGATTTTTATTTTTCCTTCTTTTCTTAAAGTGCTTTCCAACGCTTTTAATAAAGCCATAAATTTAATCCAGGCAACAGGGCAGAATTTTGCTCGGGGTGGAGGGATTACAAAAGTTTTTTTTTTGGGGGGGTACGAAAAACTTCAAATTTGTTTATATTCATTTTTGTTACGTTTTTACAAGTTAGACCAACATTTTTTTTGGGGGGGGGTCTGTTTGTTGGAGAACATGTCTTTATACATCCCCCGAGCCTTATCTGAGATATTGGAGATTACTATTTGCACAACCTGGATGCACGTAGTTTCTCTTTTTTTGCTCTTCCCCCTCTTCAAAGTCACAATTACACTCCCCCTCCCGTCTACGCCCTCTGAAAGTGTCAACTTGATGCCCCCTATTTTTCCCAAGATACTGTCTTGCACATATGCATTTTGATAACCTAGCAACCATAGTGTCTTTCGATTTGTTTCCCTACTTTACTGCGCATAGATCCAGTGGAGCTTAGAGTGCAAATACGTTTTGGTGCATCGAGGGAAAACATTTTTAGCCCATTCCTCCCCCAAACCAGACTTTGAGGCCCACTTGCTCGCCCCTCCCCTCCCACACACAGCACTGCCTTAAGGCTTTAAATCAATCCCCTAAGCCATTTCCAAGGTATTGTATATATTATATTTTGGAAACTTGGGTGAATCACTGTTACTTGATTTACTTTGGTACGCTTGTTGTTTCCGGAGTATACACGTAGAAAACTTTCGGAATTTCCGCCTAGCGAGCGATTCATTAGAGCTCCTAGCTGACCGGACAACAAAAGACCAAACGTTGCCGACTTTTCTACCAAAACTTTTTCGTGAACAATGGATAATTTATATAATTAGGGCCCTTGCCTTTTGGCTACTTTGATCGAAATAACCATCTCAAAATTTTGATCACAGGCCATTTGATCAGAAAAGCTTCAATCTGCTCCATTGCATGGGTGGGTGGCAGAAAAGGACAAGGGAGGGGAGCTGGTTGCCCTCTAATACGCTTTGGCCCATGAAAAAGGTACTAAAACTTTCATTGTCCTATTGGATGATCTCCTTCCTAGGTGTCCACGACCATCCCTTATACGAACAGGCCGGAAAAATATATTCAAGGCACATGATCCTATGGTGAAACCATGTGGCCAAAGATGAAACAAATGTGAAAGAGATGATGTTCCTGGCAGCTTAGCACCAGCACGAGTTTGTAGCTGCAGCAGACATGGTGTAATGTGAAGGAATTATTGCGAATATTTTAAGTTTCCCTGAAGGGGCTGCAAATGTTTGAAAATGACCTTTGTTTTTACCAGGGGGACCTAAATCTGAATCTGATTTGTAGAAACCTGAATTTTGATAGGAGAGAGCAAAACTTACCTGTGGACGCTTTTACAGCTAGGTTTAAGAGAGGGAGTGATTTTTGGAAAAAATCCTCAAAGCCAAGCCTTGATAGATGTGGGCAGGTTCTTTCCCTCTTTAGGGAAGGAACTAAACAAGCCCATGTCTGTGAAAAATAAAAATTTGAAAATAAACAAAGCATAAACAAAATAAACATAAAATAAACAAATAAATATAAACAAAACAAAATAAACAAAGCAAGTGTCGGTTGTTGTCGTGTGATCAGGAGCCACTAACTTCTCAGGAATTTCATGGTCTTTAAGTTTGTCTGTATTGTCCTACTGTTTTTACACCATACCCAAGACCAACATTATTTTGGATCTTTTTGTTTATTATTTAGTTATATCAAAATACTGAAGTTTTTATCTCCTAATAACTTAAAATTGAGCATTCAGCACTCTGCATTCAGCGATCATTCTCTGTTTTACTCAGCTATTGAAATTCTCCGCTATATATTCTCTTTTTTATATGACTCATTGCTGTATTGTCTCATTTTCTTTTATCTCGATGACCTTTGTTTGATGGAATCCAGATACGTTTTTTCTTGTCACCTAATAAGAATCTGAAGTATTTTTTTCCAAAGATTATCTCATATAGGCTTAAGGAGCTAAATTTCTGTAATATAATCTTCTTTTGAATTCCAAGCTGATTTTATGAGTCGGAATTGACTCATAATAAAACTCATAAGTCGACATAACTACCAGATTCATGGTAGTGAATAGTTGGTTAAATTGATAATTTTTAGTGACAAAATTGTGGAATTTATTTGACGGAATCATCAAATAAATTATTATAAATTTAATTCTTTTAAAATCCACGGGGATTTCACCAAAAATTTCCCAAAGTATGAATTGCTTACAGTTGCTCGGTTTTCTTCTATGATGCTGCCCCAAGCAGAGAGATTCATTAACCTAAATTAGGCTAAGTCGGTATATTTTCTGAATTCTTTCTTAATTTGAGGTAATGTTTACATAATTTTTTAACCAAATTGGCTAAATTACAGGAATTCCATCATCTAAACGAAATTTATACTAGCAAAATTTACAATTTTCGTTTGGTCACACATGGATTGCCAAAAAGTAGGATTTTTGGCAACCTATCCCCCTTCATCTGTAAAATGTGACCTATCCATCCTGACGTTTTTTTTTATAATAACCCTAGAGGGTATGATAGAGCCGTATTTTTCTTACAGCTTGTTGTCTGACAAAAAGTCTTTTAAATGAGTAATTCCTAAAGTTATCCTGAGACTAGAAAAAGTATCTAGGATATCTTCTTCATACTTGACCAATGTTAGTAAAATGGCTTCTAGTAGGCTATCATTTTCGTAGTTTCACCACGTCTTCCTGTTCTTTTTTTCAACTTGAAAAAAAAAACACCGTGTGTCTTGGGTGATATAGTTCTTACATCTTCGCTGCAGCCACCATCCTTACTAATAATGCTATGTATTTTGGCGGGGCTATTCATGCCAGTGTTGCCAGTTGCTTGTTCTGAATTTACGCCACCTAAAAGCGAAAATGAGCCGAAAACTCCATTTTTCTTGTGAAAATGCGCCAAAGAAAGATCCCCCCCTCAAAGATGCGCCGCTTCGAAAAATTCAAAGCGCAACGCCTCAAAAAAGCGCCAAAATGGTGCAAATGCGTCCTATCTGGCCACTCTGATTCATGCTATTAGTCTTCTCATTGCCTAACGTCACCTTTTCAAGCTCATTTATTTCCCAGTTTAAGCGTCGTAATCTCAAGAATAATTTTCAAAAATACTCTTAAGCCCTAAGCTCTCGAGACCTCTAAGGATTCATTCATTTTGCTCACAGTTTATCTATGCCACTGAAATCATCAGTAAAATCTAAATATTTTTGACACAGTTATTGAAGATCATCTATTAAATAGATCATGGTTGTCCACATTGCCCCTTGGTTAGACCCACATCAAAATTGAATTTTAAGAAAGAATAAGAAAAGATAACCATAGAAGACATAGACTCTCATAGGGAAAGACACGCGGTCATTGCCCCTACCCAAGGTCCAGCACCAGACATCCATTGTGTCAACATTTGCTATTTTCTAGGTCTATAACATCATTGCCTCTAACGGAGCAAACTTTACAGAATTAACATTACATGAATGGGGCCATTCATATATTAGCTACTTAGATGGGCGTTACATGAATCCTTAAAGAGGTGGCAAAATAAGACAAACAATTTTAAAATTCAAGCCGCAACTGGTGCTAATTTAAATATTTTTGAATTTCAATATCTTCCGAAGACAAAAGCCTCTTAAATAAATTCTTTGGCGTTTCAAACTATCTTTATTCTAATACAAGCAATTGTTGATACATATAGATAAGAAACTCCCTTTCTTTAAATTTTAACATTAGAGTAATGGCGCCGGGGCCCTCCACCTCGAAATATGGAAAACTATACAAAATATATAGGGCACCTACTGGCAGTTTGATGGATAAAAATACCGTTTCCAAGTTCGACCCTCCTCCCTGTGGCATAGACCGCCCTTGACACATCTTTTTAATTTTCCCTCGCCACCGTACTGTATTGTTGACTGTACGTTGTTGTCGGAAAAAGTATTGAATAGTCTAATAATCCCGAACCCTGTGTTGCGTCCGTTCATCCTTAGCATAAAGTGAAGAAAATTTAGAAATGGAAGAACTTCTGGGAGAAAAAGTCGACTATTAATGCTTCCAGGCTAGAGCACATGCATTTTTTTTCAGGGGATGGGGGAAAATAATCAAAACGGGAAAAAATGAGGAATTATGAGAAAATATTGAATAGAATCGTTAGTTTTTGTATGGGGTGTGGATAGCGCTCAGATACCTTTTTAAGCACGAACCAGAGTGCTCCATTAAAGCGAAATTCAAATTTTTGTCGCTATCCCAAATATAACACTGAACAGATGGGTTCATCATATTGTCGAAAACGAATTTAGGATGGTATTTTTATTTTGTGTCTTATCCAGTAGGCATTCTTTTTAGAGATCCATTTCATGAACACAAACCCAATAGGGTATCGACGTGCAGAACGGTGCTGTTTCAGAGAAGACATCCGTCAGCTCTTCACTTTCTTAAGTGTCCTTATTAGGTGTTTTTTCCTGCTTCTCTCCGCAGATGTGTCATTTTTTTTGTTAGGATTGTTTGCTTCTTTGCTTCTCCTATTTCAATTCTTTTTTTAAATTTCATTTGATTAAATAGTTCGTGGTAGAGGTAGGTGGGGAGACACCCTCAAAAAGTCAAGCGATCTCAATGAAAATCACATAATCAGATTCAGGAAAACGTATTGTAGTGGTTTCAAGCTCCAATCTAAACAAATTGTTGAATTTTGTATCTTTTGCCAGATGTTAAGAGTAGTCTAAATATTGGTTTAAAACAGTGACGCCAATTAAATTCTAAATTTTTATGCAATAACTAAGTGTGATGGTTTTACAGATCAAAAAGCTATTTAGAATCTAAATATAGCGTTTCTTAATGATTTTATGAACTATCTTGCGGGCTATTCTTAATACTTTAATGGTTGACAAAAAAAAGCTCTTATGATTTGTTCGTGTACCTCTAGACATTTTTGAAAATCAAGCAAGTTACACACCATCATATAGTAGCAATCAGGAAAATGCTGTATTAGCAAATACACGTGTTTCTAGATTGGGTTGTATTCAACCTTTCGTCATTTTACTAAAATCAAAGAATATATTTTTTTGGAAAATGAAGATCGATTTGTGAATTGTCTAAATTACCGATTTTTAAGAATAGGGTGAATCTACTGGGTAAAAACAAAAGCATGGTAGAAAAAAAATACGAATCTAATGACTATGACTATCTACCTATGACTGTTTTCTATGACTAAGTTCTAGGAAATCCACAAATCAATTTGTGAATTTCTGTCGATTTTCAATTTGGAAAAATATTTTTCTAAGTTCTTCAAAACCTAATAAATCAAGCATTTGCAAATACTTCACAAATATCACCTTCGAGGCAAATCTTCTTTAAATATAGCCAATAAACTAACACAGCTTTGTTAAAAAGTAAAAAAAATTAAAAGTTCTACTGTCGTTTTTAAAAGTCAAAAGGGATTCGAGGGCAAGCAACCCTTTTCTCAATCCAATTCATTTTCTAAACGCACCCAGTCAAAATTTTGAGACAGCCATTTTATATAAAGGTATGAGGATTGCTTCAGTTTTCTTAGATATTATTTAAACATTCGATAACCTTGACCCTTGTATACTTCAGTGCAAGTTGCAAAAATGTGGTGTCAATGGTTTTACTTTTGATGCTTACTTCAAGTTCTATGTTTGGTCGTCAACAGGTCATAATTTAGGATCACAAACTCAGTTATTTGGGGAAATCTACATGGTTCTATCTACTGGATAAAAACAAAAGCAAAAAGGTAGAAAAAAATACTAATGTAATAAGATACAACGGAAAGAATTTTACTCTGCTGACACTTACATTGCATTACATTACAAATACTTACATTACTTCCAAGACACTGCTGACACTTACATTGCGAATGCTTCAAAGTAAAACGTATTGATTCTCTCCCGAAAACAAAACGATGTTTCAATATCTTTTCCAGCCAGCCTATTCCAGTTGTGAGTGACAATCTGCCCTAACTTTAAACAAAAGCAACTCTTACTGAACGAGCAATGGTCGCACAAATGCACACCAACTACTTTGTGACCTGATACATTTTGTTTTGGGAGCATGTCCCATATTCCCTCAGTTAAATCAAAACAGGCGTGCAGAATGGTGCTGTTTCCCAAAAGTCACCTAATCCATCATTGTTTTAGTGTCCTTATTTGTTTTTATCGTACTTTTCTTCGTAAATATTCGGCCGTTGTGTTATAATTGTTGCTTATATTGTGCACACATCCTGTTGAGCCCTGTGAGCTATCGGTTCCAAATTATTAGACTCTAATGACAGTACTAAAGCTGCTATAATAGAAAAAGTGTGAAGTCCTTTGACTACAAAAGCCTTGAATAAATTCTCATGACCTCATTGAAACCAATTGTTTTGTTTCATTATATGCTGTAGTTGAGACTAGTGTTCCAGCATCAGCAATGCTCTCAACATATTAAATAAAAAAAAACAAGTTTTTTAAATGAAAGTAAGGAGCGACATTAAAACTTAAAACGAACAGAAATTACTTCGTATATGAAAGGGGCCGCTTCCTCATCAACGCCCCGCTCTTTACGCTAAAGTTTGACTCTTTCTCTTAACTCTACACTTTAAAACAGTAAAAAACTTTAGCGTAAAGAGCGGGGCGTTGAGAAGGAAAAGCCCCTTTCATATACGGAGTAATTTCTGTTCGTTTTAAGTTTTAATGTCGCTCCTTACTTTCATTTAAAAAACTTGTTTTTTTTATTTAATTTCTGAACGTTTTTGAACCAATGCATGTTTTGATTTTGGCTCTCCGCAGAAGAATAATTAAAACGAAATTTGTATATTTATTTTTTTTTTTTGGCTAAATGGCTTTCACATAATTTTGATCGAATGATTTTGAGAAAAAAGAGCGGGGGAGGAAGCCTAGTTGCCCTACGATTTTCGGTTAATTAAAAAGGCAACTAGAACTTTTAATTTTTTACGAATCTTTTTATAAGTAAAAGATATACGTAACTTATAAATTAGCTTACGTAAAGAACTTTTGTATTCTCATGTTTGTATTACATATATGAGGGGGTTCGCCCCCTCGTCAGTACCTCGCTCTTTACACTAAAGCTTAAATTTTGTCCCAATTCTTAATTGGGACAAATAAATCATACCCCTAAATCATAAAAGCCGCAGAATAAATAGTTGAAATTACTAAAAATACTTTAGCGTAAAGAGCGAGGTATTAGGAGGAGGTGAGCCCATCTTATGGGTAATAATTTCTGTTTGTTTTAAGTTTTAATACTGCTGCTTACTTCCAGCTGAAAAAAAAACTTTTTCATATTTATTTTTTCATTGTTTTTTTTTTAATTAATGCTAGTAAATCCTGCGCTCCCTTCATGGAAATTTTCTTCCCCCATGACAAATTCCTCGATGAAAGTTCCCCCAGCTTATCCCCCTCTTTTCAACCCCTGCCTCCAACCAAAAAATCCTCCTGAAAACGCCTCTACACTTCCCAATAACCATTACTATATGTAAGCACTGGTCAAAGTTTTGAACTTGTAACCCCTCCCACGGGGACTGTGGGGGAGTAAGTCGTCCTCAAAGACATAGTTATAAGGTTTTTCGACTACGCTGAATAAAATGGCTATCTCAGAATTTTGATCCGTTGACTTTGGGAAAATAATTAGCGTGGGAGGGGGCCTAGGTGCCCTCCAATGTTTTTGGTCACTTAAAAAGGGCACTAGAACTTTTCATTTCCATTAGAATGAGCCCTCTCGCAACATTCTAGGACAACTGGGTCGATACGATCACCCCTGGGAAAAAAACAACAAAAAAACAAACAAATAAACACGCATCCGTGATCTGCCTTCTGGCAAAAAATTTAAAATTCCACATTTTTGTAGATAGGAGCTTGAAACTTCTACAGCAGGGTTCTCTGATACGCTGAATCTGATGGTGTGATTTTCGTTAAGATACTATGACTTTTAGGGATGTTTCCCCCTATTTTCTAAAATAATGCAAATTTTCTCAGGCTCGTAACTTTTGATGGGTAAGACTAAACTTGATGAAACTTATAGATTTAAAATCAGCATTAAAATGTGATTCTATTGATGTAGCTATTGGTACCAAAATTCCATTTTTTAGAGTTTTGGTTACTATTGAGCCGGGTCGCTCCTTACTACAGTTCGTTACCACTAACTGTTTGATAATGATACTCACAATCATACTATATGGGCTAAACAATCTATATGGGCTGCCATTTTCCACTCGACCTTGAAGTCGGATCTGATGTGTAACTTTGTAAACTGGAGATGAAGATAAAGTGCAGCATCGATAGTATTAGCGTTTTCTACACTGTGGAGCATAGCTTACTAATATACAGTTATGAAAACTCGATTTATTTTTGGGACACAGTGCGCAATAGCGATGCTAGCGGCTGGAGACAGGAAACTGGTGTTGGTATCTAATTGGTAACAGGAAACTGGTAAACAGTTTAGATTTCGTAAAGATTGAGTTGGAAAGCTATTAAGCCATATGCAAAATGTTACGATAACACAATACTAAAGTAAAAAAATGAATACAATTACATACTGTTAAACGCATCATATGAAACAAAGTTAAACAGTATGTGATCATAGTTCGGCCAATCAAAAAGTAGCAAATAAAGAGTAGGCTATATGATACTGTTTTTGTTTTCTACCTGATTGAAATTATTGGATTATAAATAGAAAAAATAGCATAAACTTATCAGTCTTAGCTTTTTCGCCTCACATAAATATTTTCTTGGAATCCCACTATGGTTCAAAAATAGGTGCATTATCCGAAAATATGAACTATTGATATCACTGCAAAAATGGATCAACAATACCATCGGTTTCTTAGGCAATCTAGAGAAAATAGAATTAATTTTTCCTCTTAACTGTCTTTTTTGGTGGATAAATAGCTTCGTCACCATAGCCTTATGAGTGTTTATGACCATAGCCATTATGAGTGATTATGACCTATTTATTACCTATTCATGAGCTATAATGAGTAGTGTGAGCTATTCATTATTGTCCTTTCCCTCAGAAGTATTACTTTGTAGTTTTGAGAAGTTTTCAGTGAGCTATTTACTATAGTCCTTTTCCTCAGGAGTATTACTTTGTAGTTTTCAGTTTTCTTTTCGTTTATTTCCTATACTCCTCTGTGTACATTCATTTATGCACAGAGGGCATAAATGAATTATTAATATTATTACAGAATTTTTACTATGTAAGCATTTCTTAGGTAGATTTTGCCCAAGTCAAATAGATTTTAACTAGCAGCTAAGCTTGTTGGACAGGCATAAAAAGAAAAAAAACAGCGTAAGTTATAAATATATATACCGTATACGTTTTGGGCATATAATATACGTAATTTTTCATGAGGACTGGAAAACAAATAGTTTGCTCTCTTCATCCAACACAAAATTTAAGGTTTCTTTCAAAAAAAAAAACTTTTTCGGAAAATCTCAACTCGACTCTCTAGCCTTGAGACACTGTCCCTACCGAAAAACGTGCCTGCGCATGGGCTTAGGACAATTTTGCATGTGCTGTCTCTATTGACTTCTCATCACAAGGATCAATGAGAGTAGAGTCTGTCGTAAAAAGCTTTGTCCCGTGCGACCTACGAGCAGGTAATAAGTCAGATTGATTCAATTTTTTTTACCAGCCGATTCATGTAGTGCAGTATCCCCGATCCTGCATAGCTCTACCATACATGTCCATTCAGTATGCCATTTCTCACACTAGGCATCGGGTTTACGACCCACTTCACAAAAATAGACCCGCTGTGTCGGCAAAAAACATCCGTGATCTGACAATAATTAACTACCAAGTTTGTGAAAAAGGTACATTTCGGTTCATGTTTAGGATATCTAACTGCTTAAGTCTATTGAAATATGAGATGTGACAGGACACTAAAATATCATTATACCTTAAATCCAAGAAGGTGTCTTACACTCTTTCCAAAAATGAGTACCTTTGCTCGGCCGTCCAAAACCAAAACGTATTCCCTACCCTTTACAGAAAGTGAATTGTTGGAAGTGGGCCTTTTTTGGGTTAATTTTAAAACTTTTTCCTATGCAAGTTTTCAAAGAAAAGAATTAAACAATATCAAAACCTAAAACGTGCTGAAATAAAGCATTATAATCACTAAAACTTAGAACAAAGAAATTAAAATCTAATCAAACAAGTAAAAAACTTTTTTTTTTACTCTGGATAAAAAATGAAATCTAGAACAGACAGATACTTCATTGAATAATCGAATCCAGCTGAAAACGAAAAAAAAATCACCACAAAATAATGTTGGGGTCACCGCCCCTGTAAATCCTGTAAAGGCCTGAGTGTCATGTGTGCTTTACTGAAAACAAAATATCATGTTAAACAGTCTTTCTGTTATCATCAAAAAAATAAAAATAAAAATTGCTCTAATTGATCGGAATTTTGTTGGCCAGTTTGATAGGAATTGATAGGACAGTTTGATGGCATCAAGGAGTCACTCTGGTGTGGATTTCACACCTGTCACGACTGATACGAGTTAACCATCTTGAAGTGGCTAATCCCAAGTGGTAAGGTTAAGACTGGAAGGATTCCCTTCCAATCAGCTATCTGAAAGAAGACTTGATAAATGTGGTATCGATCAGCTAAGGGTGAGGTAAAAGTCTTTCAGGACTGAAAATGAATATTGACATTGACTGTTTGCTGATGAGAGACTCCTGTCTCCATTCTAGAAAAAAATCCCTACGATCATGCCTGTTTTCCAGCCATGGGTTGCATAATAGGGACCAGAGCTTAGATATACAATACAGTTATGAAAACTCCTATCTTGCCCATGAGAAGCTTTTGGTACAGAGCTCTGAACTTGGCGCCTCCTAGATCGTACTACAACGTCATAGGCGGGAAAGCAATTTTGTTTTATTTGTCCAATTGCTCCGATCTTTTTGATTCAGACTGCCAGTTTCCTGTCTCCAGCCACTAGCATCACTACCGCGCACTGTGTCCCAAAAATAAATCGAATTGTCATAACTGTATTGTATATCTAAGCTGTGATAGGGACAATAAACACGACCATATTGAAGACACAGAGGACAAGTCCATACGCACGGACAAATATAACCACTACTGGGCTAAGAAGGCACATGACCAGAGGCGTAAAATTTCTGCACTCTTGAGCGGTACATGGTTTCTTGAGATTAGAATAGGAACATTTTAAAAATATTAACAGATTTAAAATCCAAATCTACTATATTACAGTCATATGTAACTGGCTACTCACTGGTCGCCAATTGCCTTCTTTTAACATGCAGATGGTACAGAACAAACAGAATGAAAACAATTAAAAGATAAGACTATTTATGTTTCAACTTAAATAGGCATAGCGCCGTATAATTAGGCATATGTTAATGTCATGTAGGACCCTTTTTAGATTCTTGGAGACCAATTTATGGAAACCAGCTGAAATAACATTGTATTTTGCTTATGCAAATGAGACAGCCAAAAATAGTCGTTTAAAGTTTGTGTTCCATACTTGGTGCCAAACGATCACTTTAATAATATGGTTCTTTGAAGCATAAATTTTGGAAGAAGAAATTTATATTAATTATACAAAGGGGCTAAACACTGTGTACGGGGGATGTACACAACGTCCTACCTCAAACACTGCCTCTGAGTCTTTCTTAGCTTCAGTTTTAGCCCCTCAGGCATTGTCTCTTCGAATGCATGCGTTTGTTTCGTGCATGTGAAATGACTTTACTAGTTCGTGCCTTGCAAATTTTTTACTCGGTGGGAGAATGGGTAAAAAAATAAGGGGCTTTGTTGGGGGGGGGGGCTGTAGAGTAAATCTTTTGTCCATGATTTTGATGCTATGATTCTGGTTTAGACACATAGTCTCTGAGTTTTAACTTTAAGGTGAGGCACTTACCAGCGAAACCCATATGGGGGAGATGGGGGGGGCACCTACTGCCACAACTTGTGTTAGTCCCTTCGACATAACTTGAAGAACCCTAATATGCCCTTACTTAAGTCAAAGAATTGGTAAAAAAGTTTGTAGATGGTGCTTGGTGCATTTTGTTGATTTCTTTCTCCTGTTCACAAATTTTATTATTCTCAGCAATCCTATAATAATGGACGTCTATTTGTTTTTAGAAATATGGCTCAGATCGAAGAAATAGAAATAGATGATCAATTGCAGCCAGTATTGTTACTGGAACCGAGACCGTTTCGGCCTTTCAAAAGCAGTGAGGAATACTTGTGGGCCATGAGAGAAGATCTAGCTGACTGGTTGGATCGACTGTATCCTGAGATAGGGATCACTGTTGACAATTTTTTTGAAGTCCTGGAGACAGGAGCCATCCTATGTGAGGTAATACCTGGTACTTCTTTGTTTCTTAAGTAAGAATTAAAGGCAATTGAACAATTGCCTTATAAAACATATGATTTTGAAATTTTGATGAAAAGTTTGATTGTTTAAATGAATTTCTCATCAATAGGCTCTTTAATTCCAAAGGCGTTGTGGAAAATACTTTTTATCTCATTCCAGTTGCCATTGTGTTTGAGCGTTCGTTCTCAATCGCTCTTTATTCTCATTAAAAAAAACTTGTTTTTAAATTTAACTACTTCTCGTTATGGTACTTGGTATTTACCAAGGGACATAGCCGTCGCAAATTCTGTCAGTCTGTCTGTCATTCCAAGTTTTGCTAGTTTGGGCACTTCCGGATAAGCAAGGACGATGAAATTAAGCAAGGACTATTCGGGGGGGGGGGGGAGTTAGGGGACGATTAATTCGGAAAAATTAGAAAAAATGAGGTATTTTTAACTTACGAACAGGTGATCGGATCTTAATGAAATTTGGTATTTAGAAGGATACCGTGTCTCAGAGCTCTTATTTTAAATCCCGACCGGATCCGTTGACATTGGGGGGAGTTGGAGGGGGAAACCTGAAATCTTGGAAAACGTTTAGAGTGGAGGGATCGGGATGAAACTTGGTGGGAAAATAAGCACAAGTCCTACATACGTGATTGACATAACCGGAACGCATCCGCTCTATTTGAGGGAGTTAGGGGGAGGGTTGATTCTGAAAAACTAGAAAAAATGAGGTATTTTTAACTCACGAAGGAGTGGTCAGATCTTAATAAAATTTGATATGCAGGAGAACCTCGTAACTTAGATCTCTTATTTTAAATCCCGACCGGATCCAGTGTCACTGGAGGGAGCTGGGGGGAACCGGAAATCTTGGAAAACGCTTAGAGTGTAGAGATTGGGATGAACCTTGGTGGGAAGAATAAGTACAAGTCTTAGATACGTGATTGACATAACCGCACCGGGTCTGATTTGGGGAGTTGGGGGTGGAGGGGACCTAATTCGGTGATTTGGAAAAATTAGAAAAAACGAGCTATTTTTAACTTATGAACAGGTGATTGGATCCTAATGAAATTTGATATTTTGAAGGACCTCACGTCTCAGAGCTCTTATTTTAAATCCGGTGACATTGGGGGGAGTTGGAGGAGGAAACTGGAAATACTACTCAAACGTCTACAATCACTTGGAGTTCGTGGTAATTGTATAAAGTGGTTTAATAGTTTTTTAAGTGGTAGATCTATTCAAGTTGTATTAAATGATGTGTTTTCTTCTCCTTTTCAAGTGAGATGTGGTGTACCTCAGGGGTCTGTTTTGGGACCACTTCTGTACCTTGTGTATGTTGACTCAATGCGTTTCTACTTACCTGAGTGTTGTATTACGACTTTTGCGGATGATACAGCTTTAACTATGTCAATCTGTGTCCTCCAGTTTTTACCAGTTTTTTTCGAGTAAATCGTTCACTCCATGGGTATGAGACTAGAGAGGCAGATAATTTTATTGTTGAGTACCGAGACACCACACGTGCAGCTTTCGGAATTAGGTATTTAGCTCCGGCTATTTGGAATGATATCCCAGCTGGTATTAGGGAGGCGGAACATATTGGGTTGTTTAAAGTAAATTTAAAAAAACATTTATTGGAAGTGGGAAGATAATTCTTTTTTTTTCTTTTTCTTCTTTTTTTTTAATTATTGTTAGCTTTTATTTATTTATATTCTGGTATTAAGGAGTAATTGAGTGAGAGTGTTTTGTCCTTCTTTAGTTTCCGTTTTTTTAGTTTCTGCTTTTTTTTTTCTTATTAATTTAGGTTGAGAATCAGAGGATTGCAGCCGTCCAACATCGGGCTCTTTGAGCCTTCCCCAGGGCGGTTGTGTGTATTTATAGTTTTTGTAATTAGTAGTTAATAAAGAGAGTTCTTCTTAAAGAGAGTTCTTCTTTGGAGGAGTGCGGGGGGGGGGGGTTAATTAAGAAAAATTAGAAAAATGAGGTATTTTTAACTTACGAACGGGTGATTGGATCCTAATGAAATTTGATATTTAGAAGGACCTCGTGTCTCAGAGCCCTTATTTTAAATCCTGGCCGGATCCGGTGACATCTGGGGGAGATGGAGGGGGAATCCGAAAATCTTGGAAAACGTGATAATCGAAGTATCTTTATCTTACGAATGGATGATCGTATCTTAACGAAACTTGATGTATAGAAAGATCTTATGTCAAAGATGCTCCATTTTCAATTCGAATCGGATCCGGGGACATAGGGGGTTGGAGGTGGGAAACAGAAATCTTGAAAACTGGAAATCTTGGAAAACGCTTAGATTGGAGAGATGGGGATGAAACTTGAAGGGGAGAATAAGCACAAGTTCTAGATACGTAAGTGACATAACTGGACCGGATCCGCTCTCTTTGGAGGAATTGCGGGGGGGGGGGATTTCCAGTGCTTTGGTGCGTTTGGTACTTCTGGACGTGCTAGGACGACGAAAATTGGTAGGTCTGTCAGGGACTTGCACAACTTTCAACCCTGTGGGGGGCTGGAGGGAGAGGAAAAATTGAAAAAATGAGGTATTTTTAACGTATGAATGTGTGACCAGATTTTAATGAAATTTGATATTTAGAAGGAACTCATGTCTCGGAGCTTTTATTTTAAATACCGATCAGATCTGGTCACATTAGAGGGAGTTGGAGGGGGAAACCGGAAATCTTGGAAAACGCTTAGAGGGGAGAGATCGGGACGAAACTTGTGGATAGAATAAACAAATGTCTTAGATACATGATTGACGTAGCCAGACTGGATCCGCTCTCTTTGATGGACTTAGGGGGTCCAGTGCTTTGGCGAGTTTAGTGCTTCTGGCCGTGCTAGGACGATGAAAATTGGTAGGCGTGTCAGGGACCTGCAAAAATCGACTTGATAAAGTTGTTTTCCCTTATTCGACCATCTGGGGGGGGGGGGCTGAAAAGTGAGGACAAATTTGAAAAAAATGAGGTATTTTTGACTTACGAATGGGTGGTCGGATCTTAATGAATTTGGATATTTAAAAGGACCTCGTGTCTTAGAGCTCTTATTTTAAATTCCGACAGGCATTAAACCTCTGATTTTCCTTTTAAATCAACTAATTGATTCTTAGAATTTTGATATAGCTCATGCCATATGAGCCCTTGGCTCTTGTGACCTCGTCACAAGTGCCATATGAGCTCTTAGCTCTTGTTTTTAATACCACATCCAGGCTGATGCTAAATATTTTTATTACGATATCTTAATATTTTTATTAGCTACAACCGCTACTTTTTAATACGATAATGACTGGAGGTTTTGCCTCCCCTCCCCCACCGTTCGACACATTGGCGTGCGAAAAGAATTCAGTGCCCTTTATCCTTCCCCACAGACGTCGACCCGGAATGACGTATCTAGAAAATTAAGTGTTAATTCTGACTAAGTTTGTTTGAGATTCAACAACCCTTTTTAGTAGATTCCATAATAACTAAAATTCACTGTTGAATCGCTCCTCGACTCTTAAAAAGGAATAAGACACCCTCTGTTACCCCTCATCGAGTTTCGATTATGTTCCGACAACCTCGTCTAATAGAGGTCTTAATGAAAAGAATCTAGGAACCCCATCTCCTGCAGAGGTTGAATGGGATCTCAACTTGGAAAAAATGTACTATGGAAATAAATTCTCATTTTATAGGAATCGATTCGAAATATATAAAAAAAAATACAAATAAAGGGAATCTTCCGTCTTCCCAAACAGGCCTATGCCCATCGTCATAACTTGCTTAATCATATAGGCATGATAACAATTTTAAAGCTCTAAAGTAGAAAAAGAAGGACAAACTCAGATGAATTGCCCAAAGTAATCATTGAAGCCGGATCTTCACAAAATTGAGCCTTTGGTAGTTCAATGTGTAAGCGACTTGGCTCTACTGAACCAAAAGCTTGTCTGAGATAATCTATTTAAAGTTTCAATAGAGATAATTAGGATAATAAAAAGGAATAGGCTTTTGAGATGTTGCGTCATTCGATTGCCGTGTAGCAGAAAAAACAAAACAAGTAGGCTGTAATGATATAATATAACTACTCGTTTATAATTCTTGACCATGAAAATTACCCCTAGAAAAGGAGAAGCTATGTCAAGGGTACAATTCGCTAAAAACCAAGTATCTGGGACAGTTATCACATCATAATTTTTTTTAGACATTTATTTTTAAACCAGCCTAAACAGTCTAGCCAGCCTTTTAGCCTACCCATGCAGGAGTAACAACCCAAGGATGTAACTATCTCTAACTATAGAATGAGGACAGACTCCTCTGTATGGGCTCTCCCCCCCCCCCTTCAAGATAAAAAACGAGCAACTTTTTTCAGCTTCAATAATTCGAAAGGTGGTACGTGACGATTCACGATAGAAATATTTGTCTTGTTAATAACGGTTTGAGTGCCACTAAAAATTAGTGGTGAGTCGTTTGAGCCGGGGGGGGGATGTAAAGGACGTTTAGCATGGGGAAAAGCCAATTTTTTTGTATATCCGAAGCTCCATTTTTCAGTTGGATATAAGCAAGAAAAAAGAGACAAAAGTTTTTTCACAAATCTTTGGAAAACTTGAAACACCTAGGCACTACTACTTACTGCTTTTGCGTATGCTGACCGATGTTTTGCGTTGCACAGGTACTAATCTCCTCATTCAGTCCCTTCGGTCAGGAGTGTAATGCAGGATTGGGGGAAATCATCCGACAACTTCCGTCCCCCCAAAAAAAAATTTGTCAAGGTAACCAATTAGAGCTGGGTCGACTCTGACTGAACTTACAGGGTCACATCATTGATCCCCGTTCTAAGCCAAATAGCCAGCGACACCGAACAAGGGTCGTTACTAACCGAAATGTTTTGGGGGTGGAGAGCAATAGATTTTACCAACTGGCTTGTCTTTTATACCGATTGTTTTTGTTTTTTCAATAACTAGTATAATGTCCGTTTCGAATGCAATACGTAAAATCACTGCACGATTAGGTAAAACCACTGCATTTTCTAACCGAGGTCCAGATTTTGGTACATATCCAAATAGAAAATCATACTGCATTTGGATAACCAAATGGAAAATTGTGGCACCTTCTGTAAAACCACGGCAGGAGTCGGTAAAACTGATTCGTTTACCGACCAAGTTTGAAATTTTTGTAGATGAAATGTCAGTATTTTCGTGGTTTTTATTGAACCGAACGAATAATTTTACTGACTTTTTTTTACCAAATGACAAAGAACGTTGGGCAGGGGGCGTCCCCCTTCCCCCATACTTGACGTTCCTGCATCGGATCGAAACCCTGACCACAGGATTTATAAGTCCGGAGCGCTAACCACTCGGCTAAAACGGCTCTGTATCCTGAAAACTAAATTAAGTACGACTGAGAATGCTTAGCTCGGGAGTTTGGGTTGCAAATTTAAATGTAAGCAAGATAACTCGTACTGTGTCTTTTGAATTACCAAGGATACAATCACTTATTATACAGTAGAAGTCATTCGTTAATGTACATTTTAATTTCTTCCTACCAAGCCTAGATAATAAAGGTGCACTTTTTTCATTGAAAAGTGCCTATATAATTTCCAAAAGTTTGTTTACATGAACAATATTTGCATTTTCTTGTGAGGAACGCTACCTGATACATTCAATATTTGCGCCGTAAACAAACAAATGTCTAAAAATGTCCTCTAAAGGAGAACTTTTTCTCAGCCTATTTTTTAAACTTTCCTTCTGGATTTTTATATCATATTCTGGTTTTTATAAGTTCACAACTTATTTCAGTTAGTTCTACTAGTACAAAACGAATCATTATATTCTCTGTAAGAATCTGTATCCCAAAAGACTATATCGGATTAAATATCTACGTCTCTTCAACATTTTCTTCTCTCTTTTTTTTTTTAACAAACAAAAACACCCATAGACTTGTCATATTTAGTTTCGGAAAGATTCGGAATCTATCCAAAAATTGATGCATCGTGGGGCTCTTGTGTTACGCCGTAGAAACCTTCTCACAGTGTTGCCACGCGGCGAAAATAAAAATTACTAGTTTCTCGTGATTTTTTTGGTTAATTTAGGGACTTTCTTCAGTAATTTAGTGATTTATGTGCTGATTTAGTTTTTTTTTTTCAGGCAATATAATAAATCACTAGAACTAGTGATAAATCTCTATAGATCGCGACCCTGCCTTCACACTAGCTTAGTTTAAGACTTAATTGTCTGATCTTACAAAGAAAATTTCTTCCGCCATGTAGGCAAGTTCCGAGTAGACTTGAGCTTTAAATTCAGTTGTACGTTACGTAAATTTATGTTACGCTATGGAAAATTCAACATAGTAGCAACAAAATGAAATATATGGAAGGGTAATTGATATATTTCAAAAATATATGTAGGAACTTTTCATAGAAAGCCTTTCATGCCCCATCTCAGTTCCACATTTTAAATTCCTGAATAGCATGCTTTTGATGAGTTAGACATAATCTTGGACAATGAGTATTATTGTTCTATGGATTTTGAAGGTGATCAGTGTGAAAAGACTTATATACGTGTGAGGCTGTGCTTGATATACGTTTGATATACTTTACGCTTTTGATATACGCTTTTTATTTGATATATTTGATGTTACGCTTTTGATGTTGATATGCTTTATATACGTTGAGGCTGTGCTTGACCTGACGTAACTTAGCCACTAAGTGTAGAAATTGCATACGTATACGTAGTGAGAAAGACGCTTTACCTTAGTTACTTTAAATGGCGGATATCACGTGCTCTTTAAAGCGAGTGAGTTAGCTTTTGCTACGAGGGATACACCTGGCAAAAGTGTAGCCAGGATTTGATTTTTTCGGGGGGAGGGGGCATGTTTCTCTTGTAATGTGACTTTTACAAAAAAATTTAAAAAAAACAGATCAAAAATTTGTTTATGTGCATTTTATTACGTTTCTAGGAGTTGAACAAAAATTCAAACTCAGTAGCCCCCCTGGACACGGCCTTGGTCCCTAACCTTAGAAAAAAGTTATGCCACCAAGATTTAATCGATTTTGCTTTTCATTCTTGAAATTCAAATAAATGCTGTTAAAGTTTCACCCAGCTTTGTCTTGTAGTTTGTATTTGAGTTTGACTGCCAGCGAGAGCAAATAGGATTTGGGTTTTCGCACTTGGATATAGTAAAAGTAACTATAGTAAAGTCTAATATAGTAATTCAGTTTTTGAAAAAATCAATTCATTTTTTTTTGAAAAAAGTGAAAAATGAAATTAAAAAGGACTTCGCGAGAACATAAAACTCGACAGTTGAATTGAAACGTAGCCGTACGAACATTTTCAAAGAACAACGTCCAGGTAGTTCAAATGACGCTCTTGAAGTGGCCGAGAAAATCTATGACATGGTGTAAATCATGGTGTGAGATTTGTTTAATTGTGAGCATTTTTAGTTGAACGGATCTACAAAATTTTAATTGGACATCTATTGATAAAAATGCTTTCTGCAAGAAAGCTTTTTCCCTAAAAATAAAAAAAAACTTTCTGCTGCAGGATTGGCACCCCCAATGTTTTATCACTATTTCTTGCGATTTTTTATGTTGCCTAAATAAAAATCCAAAAATTTGCACATCAATCACTAACTTATTAAAGAGAATCACGTAAATATAGTGATTTTTTTCATCTGCTGGCAACCCTGCCGTCGTGATTCGTCACAATCGATCAAAAACACATACACGCGGTAATTTCTAAAGAGTGTTAATGCAAAGCTTAATCCTATGGGCTTTTCAAGTTGATCCATTGGTGAAATATGGATCTATCAGAGTAATCCAGAACACTTAGAGACCACAGAGACAGGGGCATGTGAGGCAAGGGGGCAGCCCCCCAACACTTTGGAGAAAATTATTATATAGCCCATGCCCCTTGAATATTCAGATATGGAACCTTCCCCTACTAAAAATGCTGAAACTATGCCCCTGCACAGTAACCAAAACCAGAGACTACAGAACAATGTAAATAATGTTTTTTCCCTAGTGAATCGGCACCAAAAAGACCACAGCAACTATCTTATCCGATTAAATTATTACCCCTTTTTAATGATTTCGCCATGATTAATCTTATGGGAAAAATAGATATTGGTAAATATTATTCCAACCTGTTGAACCATTTTGACGGTGTTTTGAAGGAAAACGTTCATATTTGACGAAGAAAAGCCCCCTTTTCATTAAGACAATGGGTTGATGGATACACACGGTTGTTGTCGCCGGGGTAAAGTTTTATGAGCTAGAATATGAATTGATTCCAAATCCAGTATAATCACCTGATTTAGCCCCAGTGATTATTTTTTGTTGGAGACAATATTGAAATGTAAATTGAATTTTGTCATGATTTTTTCCCTTCCCAGGACAAGGTATTCATCAAACTATGTTGTATTATAGGTTTTATCTCTAATCATGATTTTTTAAATTAATTTTTATTACTGATACTTTTTTGCCTTGGCACCTTTTTAAGGCTATTTTATTTAATCCATATACACTAACAAATATGTAATTTCATTTTGTGCAGCAAAATGTCATAATTTCATAAGCAGCAATTTCATAAGCAGCAGCGCTTATCCTTATTTATCAAAATTGGTTTTCTTGGCGTGAGGATTAGTTGAAATTTTGTTTTATCCTAAATTAATTGCGCCAAGGTATGGAAGACTTTGCTTAATATGGAAACAAAACTTTGTATTTTGTAGCTTAAGTTACTCTCAGTGTTGCCTTCATTCTACTTTCCCGGGACTGCATATGCAATGCTAGAAACTCTAAACCCCGTATTTTATATTAAAGAAATCTAAGGGCCTTATGATAAAGTCTAAAGATTGTGCAACATACTTAGTCTATTCTTTGTCCTAGGAAGCAGAAATGCAGCTAGGGTTTCCAGCACCCGGGGACAACGTTAATTTTTGTACCCGTTCCCGCCATAGCTACAATAATATAAGTTAAAAGGAAAACTGAGTTTGGGGGGGGGGGGGCAAAAGTGGACCAAACTTTCCCAGATCAAGTGAAAATGTCACTGAGAAATGAAAAATAAGCCTTATTGTACCATAAATGCAAAGAATTACTAAGGAAAACTGACCCATTTCTCTGAATTATGCAGGCGTAGCTTAGTTTTGGCAAGTTTTTTGAAGAAACTAAATTTCAGCTGGGGGGGATAAATTGAGGTCTAAGGGTGCAGCTGCCCCCTGCCCCATAGACAATTATGCCCCTTACTAAAAACAACACTTTTGGTGTCACATCTTAAGTAAAAAAGCTTGGAAGTATAAAATAATATCATCATTGTTATAATTATGGTCCCAAACAATTAACTGGAGGTGCGAAAGAACGCCTCCTGTATGTTCCTTCTCCAAGCCCCCTTAATAAGCTACGTAATTAATGTACAAACACCAATATATCAAATCAGATTATTAGAGGTGTGGTTCTGTTAGTACACCGTTGGACTTCAAAATAGAGTTTCTGGGTTCGATTCCTAATTAGGTTTTTTTTTACGATCATGGTTTTGTCCCTTTCTATATGATCATTTTCAGATAATTTCATTCTTTTTATAAATGTGATATACTCATTATTTAAAGGTTGTCCCGGGAAGGTATTTTGTCAAGCATTTTGATTCAAAAGGGAATAGAGGTCATCCAGTTCATGATTTGTAACGATATTCTTAGCAGATCACTAAATCCATACCCCAACGTATGTCGTAATCTTGTCAAAATCCTGTTGGGGGGAGGGGTAAATCTGGAGCTACTTTTCCCACATCAAGTGAAAATGACAGAGAAAACTGAAAAACGAGCCATATAGTAATAAGAAAGGTAAAGATGTACTAAAGAAAACTGATTTGTTTTAGTGGATGCTAGAATTATGCAGGCTTATCCTAGTTTTGACAACATTCTTAAGAGAAATAAAATTTCAGATGGGAGGGGGGCAAACTGGGGTCTGAAGGAAAACTGTGGTCTGAGAGAGGCCGTTGCCCCCAATGTCCCATAGGAAATTACACTCCTTACCTCAATTTTTGCCACTTAGTGGTTGGAGAAGTGTAGGCATGTGGTTCTGGAACTACTCATAGTTGTATATTAAAAGAAGGATTAGTCTACTTCTTGTTATACTTACTTATTCAAATTATTTACTTGACAATTCCATCGTAATATTCTCTCCATATGTAAGATTGTGTATCCAAAGAGGAAGAAAGACAAACGAAAACAGTTCTGTAGGAGAATTCAGGTAATTCTTCCCAAAACTTTCGAAATGAAAATAGACTTAGTTTAGAATACCATTTATTGTACCTACACAAGTAATGATCTTTTTTGAAATTTCGATTCATTTGTAAGCAATGAATGGCTTCTGTATTTAGCGACAGGTCAAATAACTCCCTATGTCCAAAGGCACATTTCTGTTGTTCTAGCAAAATTTTCCACAAGCATGTCGATATGCAAACTTGTTCGATTAGTTAACCTTTTGTGTCGAAGCTACTCGTCTGAATTTACTTTCTTTAAGTGCTACTAATTTTTTTTTTAAATAAAGAATTAAAGGTCTATTTCTTCGTCTTAGAAATAAAATACAAAAAGATACGACACTATTTTTTCCCTAGATTGGAGATAATTAGAAACTATGTAAAAAGTAAGTCTTGAACAGAAACTAAGGGGCAGCATTGAAACTTAAACCGAACAGAAATTATTCCGTAAAATAAAAAAGACCATAGAAGTGTTGTTTCTAAGCTAAATTTTAATAAAGACGAGCAGATTAATTTTAAAAAGCAAAGTTTTTCCGAGAGAAGTAAAGGGCGAATTTGAAACTTAAAACGAACAAAAGTTATTACTTCATAGCCTATCTAACATACATCAATAAAACTAGTGCAAATAAATCAGCTTGTGATATTTTACTATGTTTTTAGGATTACAGAAAATTAGCGCTATGCTGAAAACACAAAACCAAGTATAAAAAAGAAGAATATTGATTTAGGAGTCAAAAGTAAATATGTAGCCTCACAACAACACACTAATCCATAACGCTCTTCATAGTCATATGGAGCTGTAATATCAGTAACGTTCAGTATACAATTAAAATTATCTTAAAAACTTGGGCATAAAAATAATAAGTTTAAAATCGTTAAACAGCATAGAAAAAAATTGGCTTGATTTTATCAGGTAATCTCTAGGTGTCACCTAGTATTACTCGAAATGAAGAACATATCAACCGTAATATGCACTCTGGAAATCCAGTTATTTTCTCTCTAAAAAACGGAGAATTTCAACTTATCTACAAAATAATCATGAAATGTCCTTTCCAAATCCAAAACGACAATCAATCATTGAACTGAGCTCATTATGCAGAAGTGATGCCAAATTAAACAAAAAAATAAATAAATAAATAAAGCAAAATGATTTACTTTTATACTCTTAAAAGTGTCCTTAAATTGTTTACTTTTACTGAACTAAAACTCCTATATTGTTTTTTGTTTTCAGTAGTTTTCTAGTTTCCTTTAAGCGCTAGTTTTCTGTAATCCTACAAATATAGGGAAATATCACCAGTTGATTTATTTGCACTAGTTTTATTGATATATGTTAAATAGGCTGCGAAGTAATAATTTTTGTTCGTTTTAAGTTTCAACCGCTCTTTACTTCCCTTGGAAAAACTTAGTTTTTTTAAATTAATATCTGCCAGATCTAGTAGTACAGCGCATAGCTATAGAAAAATAATAATTTTATATTTAGATTTTTGTGTAAAAAGCTGTGCTATAAGCGTAAACAAACTGTCTTCACCAAACAGTTATTTTCTACTGTTAGCTGAAGCCACCTAAAACAGAACGATTGAAAAACTTTGGAAGCAAGCAGCCTTTTTCTTAGAATTCTAGTCTTTCTAACTCGAAGCGAAAAATTTCTCGCCTATCATTTTTCTTGTCTTTGCCACTCGTAAATCTAGAGCGGTATCATCCTTCAAAACTGACTGGAAATCTTTCCATGATGGATTAGATATATAACAAATCATAAGAAATTTCTCTGCAAGACTGAAAAATTTTGACTTTCTGTGATAATCTTCATTATTGCAAGATTGTCTGACAGTTTTTTTTTCCTTAGCTTCTTTATTTTACTTCTTTTAATCCAAGTAAATGAAAAGAAATGTTAGAAATTGAGATTAAAGAACTCATCTTGTTGCTTTTTTATTTAGTCTTCGTTTTGGCCATCTATGCATGCATGGGTCATAACGTCATTTGTTTTTGGTATATTTTAAGTAAATGTTTGTATAATTGTACCGGTTCTTTTGATCACATTGCAAACTTCAGGAAAATTAAATTAGCCTAAGAAAGTCGTTTGATCCGTTTTTATTAACTCTATATTTCGGATAGAAAGAAAGCTGTAGAATATATCTGAGAAGTGGCAAAATTTATATCCGGTGAACGCAGGCTACATAACTCAGATAATTACATGTATCGTTTAGTATTTCGTTTCTGCCAAGTCAGAAAACCATTCTACGGTACTTGTAGGATTGTAGAGTAGCTCCCGTGGAGTGCACAAAAAAGGTAGCGTTTGTCCTTGTGCGAGGACAAGAGGAGAAATGTCTCCCTATCCCTCCAGCATATAATTTGAAATCCTTTACCTCCCTCTAAAAACATTTCCGAGACCCTGTCATGAGACAAAACAGGGTAGACTTACAAAAACAATGCCTAAAATTCGTCATATTATCACGGGAAATACTTGCTTGGCTTCAAGTAACCGTTGTATGACCTCACAAGATTGTTTTCATAGCTGAAGATTAGTAGTATTCTGGTAGGTATGGACACTTATCAATTTACTGTTTATAGGTAGAGATTCTGGTGTTTGTTTAAAATTAAATTTAGTTATTCGATTTTCGTTCAGTTTTAATTCGTTTTAATTTTTTTGCTTTTGCTTTTTGCATGCGGGTTATGGCCCCGAGTTGGCAGTCATATGAGCTTCTTTTGCCTAAATTAGTGTACTTTTCTTCCCGAATACTGTTATTTGGTCTTCGGCTATAGACCTTTCAAAATATGGCGATTTTGAGATACCTTACGTCCTTCCCAGGTTTTGCCAGAACCGTATTCCTATGAAACTCATTGCGTTGACAATGAAGCAATGACTCTTTGCTGTGTAGGGTGTCATCAGGCACGAACGTATTACTTTCGGTCCCAAAGAATATCAGGTCTTTTTCCTTGATTTTTGGTCTGTTCGGCTTTAAATTTTTCACGATTTTAAGTAGAACTTATGGGGAATCTTTCCAAATTTTATTGGAACTATGTTCCTATGAAATAGATTTTATACAAAGACCCTTGGTTGTAAAGTGTCTGCTCACCCAGGCATAGGAGCTTTGGGCTTATGAAATCTCTAAGTTTTCCGATTTTCCCGAAGTTTCTTGTGAATTTTGCCTTCTTAGTGTGCCTTCCTCTTGAAATAAGTTGTTTGAATGTGTCTGAGTGTCAATATCTTACAGTGGACAATAATACCTCTCTTTTCCCTTTTGTCCAGTAAGTTACTTTATAAACTTCAAAATTCCGTTTGCTGACAAGATAAATGATTGCAGCAGTATATAGGACACGCTTAAAATCATAGTGTTGTGAAGTGCTATATTTTACTGAATTTTCATCTAATTAGATAACCGTCGGCTCAGCAGGCGATATCCCAATGATTGAGGACTTAATTTGAATTGCTCCAAGGTTCATTTTCTCTTTGATAGATGGCATAGCTAGAAGAGCTAAACCTATCTGTCATGACCTACGACCTAAAGGCTCGTAATGATTACTAAAGCATATTTCACTGCTTAACCAAAGCGGAACTGTTGTTATGTCTCCTAATATACCAAAAGGGCTGTTTTGGGGTGGAAATAAGAGTCAATTGAGCCTTGATTCAATCCGGATTAAGTTGTTTGTTTTGTCGAGGAAGTCTCGTGATCTCGAGACCGGCAACTACTATCTGTAGTTTTTCGTTGACAAGAAAATATACCCGATTTTAAAATCACAAAACTTTTGTAAAAATGAAGGGATCCTATACTCTAAACTTGAAACAAAAACAATAACTAACCGTATTCGCCTGAATACAAGTAATTAGGATGGTTGTCGCCCTTAATTGATTAGCGCTGAATCTTAATACGCCTTTAAAAAGAGAACGACAATCTGTCGTAACGCCACTATTCTTATTGTTACGATCGGGCTCGCAAAACTTTGTCAAGACTCGGGCTACAAAGGCCCATTGCCTCCTTCTCAATATTGCTTGCCATAATCAAGTTTGCCAAATATGACTGGCTGTCTTGGTTTTAATGGAATACTGAGCTCCCTAAAGTGATTTCTAAACCGCTACAACACTGACTGCTGAAGAACATGCCAATAGGGCTCATCTTTTGTCTCCGCTATTCTGGGCCGTATTCAGGATTTTTTTCGGGGGGGGGGGGGGGTACAAAAAGCACTTAAAAAATGCATCAAAAATTTGTTTATATTCATTTTTGTTATGTTTTTACGAGTAAGATAAACATTTCGGGGGGAGGAGGTAGGATCCAACCCCCCTATCTATTAGAAACCCCAATCCCCTACTATTACATTCCGTGTTATGTGATGCCACCAATCTCAAGAGTCCCCTTATACCTCCCTCGCTACTGAAATTGCACCATGGATTGGTGAGCTCGTGGAAGGGAAATACCCCATAAGAGTTTCTAAGATTTTTTTTTTTAAGCTGTTTATTCTAAAACTAGCACTTGTTAACCTTAAAACATTCTTTTTTACTCTGTTTCCTTAATAAAAGATTCCCCTGTCCTCCGTATAATCTGTAAATTAATATAAAAATATGTTTTAAAATGTTTTTCAAGGAAAAATAAAGAGCGATGTCAAAACCTAACATAAACAGAAATAAAGTCATATATTAATATGGATGAATAAGTAAAATCTAAAACGAACAAAAACTTAAGTAAATACTCGAGGCAAAATTGAAACGAACAGTAATTACCAAATTAGCGAAGGGACTGTTACGCTCTTCAAACCCAAATAAAGGTTCGGATGTCTTTCATACTTTGCTGAAAATTTAACCTGTTTGATAACAAGTGACTTTTCGAGTTTTTTTTTTTTTAAGAAAAATATTTTTGGAATTTTTAGTAGTATTTCATTTTTTAATATTATAATGTCAGAAGGCAAATACCAATCTAGTCATGCTTTATATTCAGTAGTTATCACTTATGACCCTTAAAAAGGGCACTAGAACTTGCAATTTTAAATCGAATGAGGCCCCTTTCAAGTTTCTACGACCTACCCTTCCATGGGAAGTGGCTGGGAAAAAAAGTAATAAATCACAGACGCTTGCAATATCACTTGCGCCTCTTGGCCTCTTGAATAGGATCATCAAACACTATGGTTTTTTATAATGGTGTGTTGACAATGTGATCACGTTCCTTCATTCGCAAAAGACTGTTGTTAAACTAATTCAATGGAGTTACTATTATTTTGAACAGAATAAGAGGTTTTGCAATGGCTTGCAGCAACTCAGAGGTTTTGCAATGGCTAGCAGCAACTCAGAGGTTTTGCAATGGCTAGCAGCAACTCACCTAATAATTGATGATGTATTGAATTTTGCTAAAGGAACGGAGATCAAAATTACTAAAATCAATTAATACATACTTAAACAACTATAGTAGGTTAGTAACTAAAACAGGGCTGCATCTAGGATTTTTTACGAGGGGGTTTAAAAAAAACTTGGAAAAGACGCATCAGAAAGGTGTTTGAATGTTTTTTTTTACACTTTTACGAGTTGGAAAAACATTTCGCGGGGGGGGGGGGGGGAGGGGGGTCAAACCCACGTAACCCATCCATTGATTAAGACCTTGAACTAAAAATAAAAATAAAGGAACTACATTTAAATTGTCAAATTTTCCACAATGGACATCAGGCACGTACACCGGAATTTCCTTTAGGGGGGGGGAGCAAATCCTTAAAATCCAGTATTCTGTGAGACGTATCAGAAAATTATGAGGGAAAAAAATGTGAGATTTTGGGAGGAGGTGGGCCCAGAGCCCCCTCCCCTTGCGTACGTGCCAGATGGACATATATTAACTTTTCAGACTTTCTGAGTTGAAAAATTCTTTATTGATAATCGAGTTTCAAGTTTGATGAATACTTTTGCGTGAGCTAGGGAAAAAGATCTAGATAAAAGAACATGTCAATACCACGTCAAGATAAGCCAATGTGTAAAGCTTAGTTTTATTCAAGAAAATAAAATATCTCCTTTTACAAGTTTATAGTTATTAGTTACTATTATGATTCCCTGTTATTATATAATTGCGTTTTATTATGAGTCCTTCACCTGTCACATCATAAAATTTCGTGATTTTTTTTTTTTTTTGCAATTTATGTGTCAGTGACCTTTTATTTCTGGGAAGGGGAATTCGGAAATCTGCCAGTATAGAAGCTAGGATGCTGAGCAGAGAAACGGACCAATTGTTTTATATTACAGTAAATCAAACTTACCCTTAGTAATTCTGGATTTGAAAGCGGAGCAAGGGGGTGAAACTACTCAAGGACTCGAGCTTCGTTGGGGTCTTTTGCAAGAATTGTTTTATGCAGAAACTTCAATCACAAGTCTTTTTTATTAAATGTATAATCATTCTGCTGAATGGAAATTTTAATAATATTTAAATCAGGCGTTGAAATATTTTCAACCACGGGTATTTCAAGCAGGTTATTTATTTCCTATAATTTTCTTATAATTATCCTGTGTTTGCCATGCTGGTGAAGCTAGCACAACTCCAGAGGCTATGAACTGGGAAACTGCAGTCTGCAAGCCTCTTCTGATGCCCAGAAGCAACTCTTACATGGTCAGCTAATCATGCTTGTGTTGTAATGTATTCTGTATTTAACCTTGCAGCACACTGTTGATGGAGTCAATCGAAGCTTCTTACCGACGAATACCTGGAGTTGAAAAAGTGTTTCTGCGTCTCATCGCAGAGCTCAATCGTAAGCTTTTCCTTCTTGAACTCAGCTGTAGCTGACAGTCCTGAGAGTTATATTAGAATCAGTCAATCGAAGCTTCTTACCGACGAATACCTGGAGTTGAAAAAGTGTTTCTGCGTCTCATCGCAGAGCTCAATCGTAAGCTTTTCCTTCTTGAACTCAGCTGTAGCTGACAGTCCTGAGAGTTATATTAGAATCAGTCAATCGAAGCTTCTTACCGACGAATACCTGGAGTTGAAAAAGTGTTTCTGCGTCTCATCGCAGAGCTCAATCGTAAGCTTTTCCTTCTTGAACTCAGCTGTAGCTGACAGTCCTGAGAGTTATATTAGAATCAGTCAATCGAAGCTTCTTACCGACGAATACCTGGAGTTGAAAAAGTGTTTCTGCGTCTCATCGCAGAGCTCAATCGTAAGCTTTTCCTTCTTGAACTCAGCTGTAGCTGACAGTCCTGAGAGTTATATTAGAATCAGTCAATCGAAGCTTCTTACCGACGAATACCTGGAGTTGAAAAAGTGTTTCTGCGTCTCATCGCAGAGCTCAATCGTAAGCTTTTCTTTCTTGAACTCAGCTGTAGCTGACAGTCCTGAGAGTTATATTAGAATCAGTCAATCGAAGCTTCTTACCGACGAATACCAGGAGTTGAAAAAGTGTTTCTGCGTCTCATCGCAGAGCTCAATCGTAAGCTTTTCTTTCTTGAACTCAGCTGTAGCTGACAGTCCTGAGAGTTATATTAGAATCAGTCAATCGAAGCTTCTTACCGACGAATACCAGGAGTTGAAAAAGTGTTTCTGCGTCTCATCGCAGAGCTCAATCGTAAGCTTTTCTTTCTTGAACTCAGCTGTAGCTGACAGTCCTGAGAGTTATATTAGAATCAGAAAACACGTCTTCAGAATTCTGATATTTCTTTCATCGTAGCTGTAGCAGGAGCGTTGTTTGGAGATGGGGGGGCAATTATTCACTTGTCTCGCTCGTTTTACTTATCTAGTCTTCCTTGCAGTTTTCTGTGGTTCATGCTCTTTTTGTCGACACTAAATGTTGGAAGTGACATGAGGGCTATTAGAGGGAATACAGGTCCTTTTTGTGGCTTTAATCACATAGTGTCTGATTTTGATAGATGCCTCCTGTCTACCAGTCTTTTAAATATTTGCGGACTGGGAGGACTGAGTGTATCTTCAGCTTAGCTCATTTTTATTTAAAATTAGGACTTAACTTGTTTGGTATAATCAAGGCTTCACTATTTTCTTGCGCTAAGACGGAACCTAGCTCATGTTCTTACTACATCACTGAAATTACTCAGCTTTGACTTACCTGATTTTTGCGCCTAGTCAGGACTTGGCTTGTTTTTGCGCTGAGACTCAACTCTTTGCATGCAATTGGTTTAAACAAGGTGCAACATACCTATCCTTTCTCCTAAAAGGTTGGGAGGGGATGAGAAGAGGGGTGAAAGAAAACTGGGAAGGGAGAGATAGTTGGGATAAAATCCACCCCACCATCTTCTTTCGGCGTGCAGCATTCTGTAACAGTTTCCGTTTCATTGATAAAATGCTATAATAAAACACTTCGTACTAGCGAACTATAGGGAAGGAGCGATATGGCTCAATAATAACCGAAACTCAAAGAAAAGAGATACCTCAAAAGAATCGAATTTAGATGCTTTTCCAAAATATGTAAAATTCATCAAACTTAATGATACCTATCAAAAGTTACGAGCCTAAGAAAATTTACACAGTTTATGAAAAAGGGAAGAAACACCTCCAAAACATCAAGTGATCTTAATAAAAATCACACCATCAGATTTAGCATACCGGAGGACCCTACTGTAGGTTTCAAGTTCAAACGTACAAAATAAATGTGGAATTTTGCATTTTTTGTTAGAAGAAAGATCACGGATGCATATATATCTTATAATTTTTTTCTCTGGATTGATCATATCGAACCAGTGATCGTAGAAGATAGGAAAACCCCTACAGTCCACGGTTAAGCACCATAAGTTACGAAATTATGCCCGTTGTTTACATATAGCATGGGTTAGGTTATTGGAAAGCTTACAACTGCTTTCAGGTGGGATTTTTCTGCTGGAGGGGGGTGAGGGGTTTACATGGGGGTATTGTTTCATGAAATTATTTTTAATTGGGGAGGGAATTTTCCATGGAAGGGTGGGGGAGCCGGATTTCTCAGCAATATTAAAAAAATCGATCAGAAGTTAAAAAAAAACAAGTTTTTTCAACTGAAAATAAGGAGCAACATTGAAACAAACAGAGATTATTATGTATATGAAAACGGTTGCCCCCTCGTCAATAAAAGCTGTTTACGCAAAAGTTTTCTTTTAGTATTTTTAAAATAGCTTTTTATTCTAATTAAATGGCCCTTGTGATTAAGGATTCTGCCATAAAAGATTGGGAAGAATTTAAACTTTAGCGGAAAGAGTGAGGTATTGACGAGGGGCGACCCCCTTCATATACGTAAAAATTTCCGTTCATTTTGAGTTTTAAAGTTGCTCTTTACTTTCAATTGAAAAAATTTATTTTTTTATTTAAAACTCGTAAGAGCAGCCAGTCTTTCTTTTCTCTCATATTTTCTTTATTCCTAATATCAAATTTGGAGTGTTACTTCTTCTTATAAAAATTAGTAGAAACTAGTAGAAATCCGTAGAAATTTCGTTTTGTGTAACGGGATTGATCGATAGAAATATGCTTTTTTTGTGACATCCCTAAAAGAAACAACAGAAGGAAAACTTTGGAAAAGTAAAGCTTGAGCAGATCTGGGAGTTAATTAAACCAAAATATGCCGGAAAATTTGGATTCCACCTTAGTTTTCCCAAATATTGTACCAGGAATCTGTCACTCCCAGGAAATGTCATCGTTGAATCTGTCACTAGTCACATTACTATATAGTTTACTGTTACTATGTAGCTGAGAAACCGCTCTTTTTATTTTCTTTTTTTCATATTTGTACCATATAAACCTCGATAAATTATAGAAGTTGGTATTCAGAAGGTTTGGTGGAGGGAGTATAGATCTCAAATACCTGGTTGTTTCCCTAAATCATTACTTA
This sequence comes from Artemia franciscana, assembly GCF_032884065.1. Taxonomy (NCBI): domain Eukaryota; kingdom Metazoa; phylum Arthropoda; class Branchiopoda; order Anostraca; family Artemiidae; genus Artemia; species Artemia franciscana. Next base: position 13,512,901 of record NC_088866.1, read on the forward strand.
AATTATGTAGTCTTCCTTTTTGTGTTTTTTCTGTTAATGTTTCGAGTGGAAGGGACAGCTGCCCAATTTCCAGCTCTATGGCCATGACCTAACCAGCTGCTTTCATGTTATTAGAGTCGTCAAACGCTAACCTTACAATTTAGATTTTTTGTAACAGTATTTTGGTATATACTGAAGTGTTAGTCTCTTCGTGGTTTGATTATGTATCTTGAAGCCGTATTACCTTATTTGTATTCTTAAACCGCGTAATCTTGTGCCTTATATGGGAGAGTTTTAACGAGGCATTGCTAAAATGGACTAATAGATAAGCATTTCACGAAGAAAGTCGCATCCCTTGTATAACATTGTTGTAAAGACGTGGCTAAATTCCATAGAGCCTTTTTCATTATTCAAGCTTTGAAAACCAGCATGCTGACTTTAGAATTTAATTTATTATTATTGTTAAATAAAAATATATATAAAGCTTAAAAATTTAAGTGAAGACCATTAAAATTGAAAAAAATATATTTAATAATAAAGTCCAAGTGTTTCATCTTTACGTTATATTAAATAAAAAAAACAAGTTTTTTTTTAACTGAAAGTAAGGAGCGACATTAAAACTTAAAACGAACATAAATTACTTCGTATATGAAAGGGGCTGTTACCTCCTTAACGCCTCGTTCTTTACGCTAAAGTTAGACTCTTTCTTTCAGCTCTTCTTTTTAAACAATAAAAAACTTTAGCGTAAAGAGCGGGGCGTTAAGGAGGTAACAGCCCCTTTCATATACGGAGTAATTTATGTTCGTTTTAAGTTTTAATGTCGCTCCTTACTTTCAGTTAAAAAAACTTGTTTTTTATTTAATTTCTGAACGTTTATGAATTAATGCATGTTTTGACTTTGGCTCTCTGCACGTGAATAATTAAAAGGAAATTTGCTGATTAATTTATTTTTTTGGCTAAATGGCTTTCTCATAGTTTTAATCGGAAGATTCTGAGAAAAATTAGAGAGGGAGGAAGCCTAGTTGCCCTCCAATTTTTTGGTTACTTAAAAAGGTGACTAGAACTTTTAATTTTACGAACGTTTTTATTAGTAAAAATATGTTTTTATTATAAAAATGTGTAATAATTTCTGTTCGTTTCAGATTTTAATGCTGCTCCTTAATTTCAGTTGAAGAAACTTTTTCATATTTATCTTTTCATTGGTCTTTAAAAAAATCCTGCGCCCCCTTCTTGGAAATTCTCTTCCCCCATGACAAATTCCTCCACGGAAAGTTCCCCCCGTATAACCCCATCCCCTCAACCCATTCCCCCAACCAGAAAAATCCCCCCTGAAAGCGTCTGTACATGCCCAATAACCATTACTATGTGTAAACACTGATAAAATGGCTATCTCAGAATTTTGATCCAGTGACTTTGGGAAAAAAAAATGAGCGTGGGAGGGGGCCTAGGTGCCCTCCAAGTTTTTGGTCACTTAAAAAGGGCACTAGAACTCCTAATTTCCGTTAGAAGGAGCCCTTACATGACATTTTAGGACCACTGGGTCGATACGATCACCCCTAGAAAAAAAAAACAAAAAAAAACAAAACAAATAAACACGCATCCGTGATCTGTCTTGTGGCAAAAAATGTAAAATTCCACATTTTTGTAGATAGGCTGAATTTGATGGTGTGATTTTCGTTAAAATTCTATGACTTTTAACGGGTGTTTCCCCCTATTTTCTAAAATAAGGCAAATTTTGTCAGGCTCGTAACTTTTGATGGGTCAGTCTAAACTTAATGAAACTTATATATTTAAAATATATATTTATTTTAAATATATATATTTATATTTAAAATATATATATTTGCACTGTCCATTTTGTTCATCTTTACCTCAGAAAGTATTTTCCACGCCTTTTGCTTTATCAGTTTAGATTCATACATCATTTTCATTTAATTTCTTAAGACATTATAGATAACAAATACGTATTTTCCAGGTTCCAACCACAGAACACTGTTCAAAATTTCATTTACAATTCATTGTGATTCTCGCTGTCGTTTGCTCCATGCCTTTTTCTTTAGCTGTTGCGATTCTCACTTTACCATATTTATATTCTCAATTAATCATATTTATTGGTGCCTCATTTTCATAAAATGACCTTAACTTAGAATTAGTGCATTTGTAAGATTATGTTTTTTTTTATTGGACCATTAACTTTGATAGTCCAGGTCGATAGTCCAGGTTGTTGATTTTCATTCGTTTTGAATTTAATTTGTTTGGGCTGGTCTCATGGTCTTATCACGATTCATAGTTCAGATGGTTCAAAAGAATCATCATTTTAATTCTCATCGCTATCATTTTTAGTTTTGACACGTTTGGATTTTCATTGTCGTTTATATTCTAACCCCATTTTTCTTTCTTCTTCATTTTGGATTTTCATTACTTCAGACAATTTGCCAATGCCCTTTGCTTTAGGTGCCCTTATTGGTCTAGTCTTATATGATGGTCCACGTTGTAGATTTGTTTATTGCTCAGGTGGTGGGACAAAACTCCTTTTCCTTCCAACGAATTATCATTTATGTCACTTGTAAAGTATTGTTTTTTTGGGTCTTGTCTCACTTGATCGTTCAGGTTGTTGATTTCCACCCATTGCAAAGTTGATGCCAATGCCCTTTGCTTTAGCTGCCCTTATTGGTCCAGTATTGTATGATGATCCAGGTTGTAAATTTGTTAATCGTTCAGGTGGTGGGACAAAAACTTATTTTTCTTCCAACGAATATAGTTTATAAAACTTGTAAATTTTCGTTTTTTGGGTCTATATCTAGATGCGTTTTTCATAGTGATACGTCTCTTCATACTAAAGTCAGCCTGGCATTAAAACTTAAAGCAAGAGGAGCCTCACATTAAAACTTAAAACGAACAGAAATTATTTCATATATGAAAGGGGTTGTCCCTTCCTCAACGCCTAAATCTTTACGCTAAAGTTTGACTCTTTCTCACAACTCTACTTAAAAAAAAAACTTTAGCGTAAAGAGCGAGGCGTTGAGGAGGGGATAACCCCTTTCATATACGGAATAATTTCTGTTCGTTTTAAGTTTTAATGTCGCTCCTTACGTGCAGTTAAAAATATTTATTTTTTTATTTAATTTCTGAACGTTTTTGAATTAATGCATATTTTGATTTTGTCTGACCGCACATGAATGATTACAACGAAACTTGCATATAATTTGTTTTGCTAAATGGCTTTCTCATAGTTTTGACTGGACGATTTTAATAAAAAAATGGGGTGGGGGAGGAGGCCTAGTTACCCTCCAATTCTCAGTTACTTAAAAGTGCAACTTGGTTTTTTTACGAACGTTTTTGTTAGTAATAAACATACGTACCTTACGAATTAACTTACGTAACTAACTTCTATATTTGTGTATTTTTATTACGTATATGAGGGGTTTCGCCCCCTTGTCAATACTTCTCTCTCTACACTAAAGCTTGAATTTTGTCCCAAATTTTTAAGAATGACCCCTGAATCGCAAAGGCTGTAGAAGAAATTGTGAAAATTACTAAAAATGCTTTAGCGTAAAGAGCAGCGTATTGTGGAGGAAACGAACCCTCTTATATACGTAATATTTTATGTTCGTTTTAAGTTTTAATGCTGCTCATTACTTCCAGTTTAAAAATTATTTATTTTCTCTTTTTCTTTAAATAATGCTTGAAAATCCTGCGCCTTCTTCATGGAAATTCTCTTCATTCGTGATAAATTCCTCCATGGAAAGATCCTCCCACGTAACACCTCCCCTCGACCCACTCCCACACCAACGCGAAAAAATCCCCTTGAAACGTCTGTACCCTTCATACTAACCATTGCTATGTGTAAACAATGGTCAAAGTTTTTAAATTGCAGCCCCTCCCCCGTAGACTGTGGGGGATTAAGTCTTCCCCAAAGAAATAGTTATTAAGTTTTCGACTACGCTGAACAGAATGGCTATATCAAAATTTTGATCCGGCGACTTTGGGGAAAATGAGCTTGGGAGGGGGCCAAGGTGCCCTCCGATGTTTTTGGTCAATTAAAAAGGACCCTAGAACTTTTAATTTACGTTAGAATGATTCCTCTCGTGACATTCTAGGACCATTGGGTCGATACGATCACCCCTGAAAAAAAAGACAAAAAAACAACAAACAAACAATTGAACACGCCTGCGCGATCTGTCTTCTGGCAAAAAATACAAAAGTCCACGTTTTTGTAGATAGAAGCTTGAAACTTCTACAGCAGGGTTCTCTAATACGCTGAATCTGGTGGTGTAATTTTCGTTAGGATTCTATGACTTTTAGTGGGTGTTTTCCCCCTGTTTTCTAAAATAAGGCAAATTTTCTCAGGCTCGTAACTTTTGATGGGTAAGACTAAACTCGATGAAACTTACATGTTTAAAATCACTATTAAAATGTAATTCTTTTGATGTAACTATTGGTATCAAAATTTCGCTATTTAGAGTTTGGTTACTATTGAGCCGAGTTGCTCCCTACTACAGTTCGTTATCACGAACTGTTTGATTAGTAGAAGGGCAACATTTGTAACAAAACGCATTTGGGCTGTTTAAGCACTGACGACGAATAACTAGAAAAGGCTGACATAAGGGCCTTTGTCCCTCATAATAACTTGAGCATAAATTGAGTATAAATAGAGTATTTTTGAATGTAATATAAATAATTATATATGTATATATATATATCTCTAATAAGGGGAAAGAAATATACCAAGTTCTAGCACCGCACATCCGACAGGCAAGAGTGATCCCAGAATATACAAAATATGACAGTTTCTATTTATTTTAAGTTTTAATGTTGCTACTTATTTTTATTGGAAAAAAACTTGTCATTTTCTATTTAATAAATATTTATTTTTGGCATGATAATTCCACGCTTTGTGTACACTCCAACAAATGGAATGCGATGGGTTGTACTTCCAGACATCCCATTATATAGGTTGGCTTCAAGCTCCACGGACATATTCTCGACATTAAAGCATCTTCTAATGCATCTCTGTCGTTCATAATAGCTTGCAAATAAATTTGACACGCTGGCTTTTTCGTAGGAAGAAACGAAGAACTGTACAAAAGTATGTTAACACAAATACTGTTAACAGCGGAAAGATACTTTTTAGCTTGTATTTACGTTTTGACTTTTCATCATTTTTAGCATACTGGTGTTATTTTTTTTGTAACCGTTGTCTCCCTGTATCTAAACAATGTTCGATACAGTAATTTTGCTAGTTATAAACAAAGGACTAAAAATATGACGACATAATTGATGGAGAGCACAAGGAGAATAAACAGTTTTCTAGGTTTATCTCCGGAACAGCTCGTAAGTCTTGAACTTTCCTCGTGGCTTTGTATTGATCAGCTGCAGACGGAATACGAACTTATTTGGAGTCCGGGAATTTTCCTTGCCATGCAAAGTTTTAAACGCTAAAAATCAATGACTCTGGATCAATGATTGAACTACAATGATCCTGTCGACAATGGACAACCAGGTCTGTGGGCTAATTAAATAAACAAACATGTTTTTTCAACTGAAAGTACGGTGCAACATTAAAATATAAAATGAACAGAAATTATTCTGTATATCCGGGGGGCTACAGCTTTTTCAATTCGTGCTAAAGTATTAAAGTTCTTCAGAAATACTTTTCGCTCAAATTTGAAAGCCCTTGTGTTTGAGCAGTCTTTTTAAAGAATTGTAGCGAAAAGTCCAACTTCAATGTAAAGAGCGAGTGTTGACGAAGGGTTAATCCCCTTATATACTAAATAATTTCTTTTTGTTCTAAGTTTTAATGTTGCTGTTTACTATCGGTTCAAAAAACTTGTTTTTTAATTTAATTTATAACGGTTTTTCAAGTCATGCAAGGATATCTCCTTCCTTCCCCCATGTAGATTTTCCCCAAAAATTTACGAAAAATTCTCCCCACAGAAAAGCCCCCCCCTGAAAAAATCCTTATACTTCCCATTAACAAATACTGAATATGACCAATGGGCAAATTGCTTGACTTACAAGCCTTTCCCACTGAAGCTGTGGGGGGTTTTGTCATCCCCAAAAGCATAGCTACTAGACCTTTCAACTATGCTGAATCAAATGGCTGTCTCAAAGTTTCGTTCAGATGTTTTTGTGGGGAAAGGGGGCATGAGAGGAAAGGGGACTTGTCCCTAAAATCTTTTTGATTACTTAAAAAGGACAGCAGAACTTTTGATTTCCGTTCCAATGATCCATCTCCCAGTCTTCTCGGAAAATTTGTTTGATACGACCACCCCAGGGGAAACCGAAAAAACAAACAAACAAATGAACATGCATCCGCGAAATTTCTTCTAGTCAAAAAACAAATACAAATTCCTCATTTTCTCTAGCTAGGAGCTGAAAACTTCTACAGAAGGGTTCTCTGATATGCTGAATCCGATGGTCTGATTATCATTCAGATACCTGAATACTTGAGATTTTGCTGGTGTTTCCCTCATTTTCCAAGTATCAAGCAAGTTTTCTCAGAATTTTGGCTTATGATGGCTTTTTAATATTAGTTTAGAAGTTTAGAACTCTGCTATGTTAAGCATAAGCGGTAGTCAAGCGTTTATTTTTTTAGCGTTTCTAATTTTTAAGCGTAACATTTGAAAATGCTATATTGAACCTAATGCTACATTGAACCTAATGGTTCTTTATTATAGGCAGCGCTAGAGGTTTTTCTCTAAAAATCGTTGGTTTCACTATGGAAACTTGTAACTTATGGTTTTGTCAAGTCAAGCCTTTATTAAATAAGGTATCTTTTTTTTATTTCAGCAATACTAACCATAGTTTATTTTTAGCATGCGAATAACGTACGTCGGTTTGCTGAGAAGTACACGCTGAGACGAGAACAACGACGCTTCAGTGCCTCTAGTGCAATGTTGTCAGATACAGATATAGCATATAGGAAATACGTCCCACCAGGTAAATTTTTATGCGAAATTTGTTATTTCAAGAAAATTTATCGAATCTGGGAAACTAAGCATGGCCTGTCTGCCTTAGTGTAGACTTAACCGTTGAAAATCCAAGCAGTAAATTCAGCCATGCTTTTTATTTGATTTGTCACTTAAGACTTAAAAAAAATAGTATCAAAAAATGAAGATCGAACACTATTTAGGAAACATCTCTGCTAACGCGACTTTAAGATGGTCGATAAATTGATGTTTCAAAACTATCTAAACTGTAAAATCTGCCCTTTTGACAACATGCATGCACATAATGTGTTCTATTCTAATTCAGCATTGCCTGAAAGTTTCACCTTAATACCCTTAGCCTCAGTAATAGTAGCAGGCTTTTGTTTATTTAAACATCCCCTTCAAACTGTCCTGAAAGTTTAAACTTAATATTTTAGGTCGCTCCTGAGATATTGCTGATATGCCCTTTTGCACCTCCATGCACATAGTGTGTTTTGATTTGGTTGAACATCCCCCCGATATGGCCTCACAGTTTCAACACAATACCCTTAGCCTTAGAATTAGTAGTTGCAGCAGTAGAAGTAGTAGTAGTAGCAGTAGTAGCAGTGTGAGTGGTTGTAATATCACCAGTAGTTGCAGTGTTATGCACATAGTCTCATTTGGTTAGTTTAAAATCCCACTCAATATGCCCTGAAAGTTTCAACTTATACCCTAAGCCGTTCCAGAGATATTGCTGGTCGGCCGTTTTGGCAACCTTTATGCACGTAATGTGTTTTGATTTAGTTCTACATTCCTTCAACATTCCCTGAAAGTTTCACCCGTATAACCTTGGCCTTAGTAATAGTAGTACTAGTAGTATACACGTAGTACTTTTAGACTGGTTCAACACCCCCTCAGAATTTCTAGGAAGTTTAAACTTAGCACTCTTTCAGCTTAGCTGCTCCTTGGATATTGGTGATATGTCCTTTTGTAAACCTGCACCTACAAAGTGAGTTTTGATTTAGTTCAGCATCTCCCTCAACATTCTCTGAAAGTTTCAACTTAATACTCAGATATTCCTGATACGCCCTTTTGACAACCTTTTTGGACATATTGTGTTTTGATTTAGTTCAATATCTTCCTCAACATTCCCTGAAAGCCTCTCCTTAAAACCCTTACGCTTTCCAGGATCAAACATGCCCCCTTTGTCTATAATAAATTTTATTTGTAAACAATGGGTAAGTCGCATAACTTATAACCCTTGCCCCAGAGGTTGTGTAGGGTCATGTCATTCCTAGAACAATAGCTGTTTAACTTCTCAACAATGCTGAACAAATTAACCATCCCAACATTTTGATCAGATGTGTTTTGGGGGAGGACAACAAAAAGGGCATGGAAAGGGGACTGGTTGCCTTTCAATCGTTTTTATGGCACTTGGTATTAACCAAGTGACATATAGCGATCGCAAATTCTGTCGGTCTGTCTGTTGGTCCTGGTTTTGCTACTTTAGGCACTTCCAGGTAAGCTAGGACGATGAAATTTGGCAGGCGTATCAGGGACTGGGCCAGATTAAATTAGAAATAGTCATTTTCACGATTTGACCATCTGGGGGGGAGTGGGGGGTCGGTTAATTCGGAAAAAATAGAAAAAATAAAGTATTTTTAACTTACGAACGGGTGATGGGATCTTAATGAAATTTGATGTTTGGAAGGATATCTTAACTCAGAGCTCTTATTTTTAAATCCCGACCAGATCCGGTGATATTGGGGAAAGTTGGGGGGAACCTAAAATCTTGGAAAACGCTTAGAATGGAGGGATCGGGATGAAACTTGGTGGGGAAAATAAGCAGAAGTCCTAGATACGTGATTGACATAACCGGAACGGATCTGCTCTATTTGGGGAGTTGGGGGGGGGGGTAATTCTGAAAAGTTAAAAAAATGAGGTATTTTTAACTTACGAAGGAGTGATCGGATCTTAATGAAATGTGATGTTTGGAAGGATATTGTGTCTCAGAGTTCTTATTTTAAATACCGACCGGATCCGATGAAGGAGAAGTTGGGGGGCGGAACCTAAAATCTTGGAAAACGCTTAGAGTGGAAGGATCGGAATGAAACTTGGTGGGGAAAATAAGCACAAGTCCTAGGTACGGGATTGACATAACCGGAACGGATCTGCTCTCTTAGAGGGAGTTGGGGGGGAGGGTTAATTCTAAAAAAAATTAGAAAAAAGAGGCATTTGACTTACGAAAGATTAATCGTATCTTAATGAAATTTCATATTTAGAAGGACCTCGAAACTCAGATCTCTTATTTTAAATCCCGACCGGGTCCAGTGTCATTAGGGGGGGGGGGGCGGAAATCTTGGAAAACGCTTAAAGCGGAGAGATCAGGATGAAATTTGGTGGAAAGAATAAGGAAAAGTCCAAGATAGGTGACTGAAATAACTGGACCGGATCCGCTCTCTTTGGATGAGTTGGAGGGGGGGGGGTAATTCGGAAAAATTAGAAAAAATGAGGTATTTGTAACATACGAACGGGTAATCAGATCTTAATGAAATTTGATATCTAGAAGGATCTTGTGCTTTAGAACTTTCATTTAAAATCTCGGGAGTTGGAGGGGGAAACCGGAATTATTGGAAAATGTGAAAATCGAGGTATCTTACGAATGGGTGATCAGATCTTAATGAAACTTGATATATAGATGATTCTTAGGTCTCAGATGCACCATTTTCAATTTGAATCGGATCCGGGGACATAGAGGGTTGAAGGGGGAAACAGAAATCTTGGAAACCGGAAATCTTGGAAACCCTTAGAGTGGAGAGATCGGGATGAAACTTGATGGAAAGAATAAGCACAAGTTATAGATACGAGATTGATATAATTGGTACGGATCCGTTCTCTTTGAGGGAGCTGGGGATTGTTAATTTGGAAAAATCAGAAAAATTGAGGTGTTTTCAACTTAAGAACGGGTTACCGGATCTTAATGAAATTTGATATTTAGAAGGAACTCATGTCTCAGAGCTCTTATTTTAAATCCCGACCAGATCTTTTGACATTAAGGGGAGTTGGAGGGGGAAACCGGAAATCTTGTAAAACGCTCATAAATGTCCTAGATACGTGATTGACGTAACCGGACTGGATCCGCTCTCTTTGGTGGAGTTAGGTGGTGGGGCTCAGTGCTTTGGCGAGCTTGGGACTTCTGGACGTGCTAGGACGATGAAAATTGGTAGGCCTGTCAGGGAGCTGCACAAATTGACTTGATAAAGTCGTTTTCCCCGATTCGACCATCTGGGGGGCTGAAGGGAGAGGAAAAATTGGAAAAATTGAGGTATTTTTAACTTACGAGTGGGTGATCGGATCTTAATGAATTTTGATATTTAGAAGGATCTTGTGACTCAGAGCTCTTATTTTAAATCCCGACCGGCATTAACCCTCTGGTTTTCCTTTTAAAGCAATCTTTTGATTCTTAGAATTTTGCTAGAGCTCATAACATGTGAGCTCTTGGCTCTTCTGACCTTGTCACAAGTGCCATATGAGCTCTTAGCTCTCGTTTACTCTTAAGACAGTTTTAGACTTTTCAATTTTAATCGAATGGGCCCCCTTGAAGTGGGTACGACAACTCCTTCCGTTTGAAATAGCTTGGTAAAAAGCTAAATACAAATAAACTGTGCATGGGAATCACTTCGCTTTTTAATCAGGTAGGGCTATTTCAATGTCTATGATTAGGAAATATCCTTAGGAACTCGGAAAGTTGGTACACATTGAATTTTTACGATACCAATAAAAAAAAGTATGTTTAAATTTGGCTCTCAATAGAAAACAAAAAATTTTCTGATGATTCTGGCTGTTAGTCTTTAATTTTAAGAAATTTCCATAAGAAACTGAAGTACTTCGGCATTAAAGTTCTAAAATATTGAATATGCTTGAAGGATTTGATTTATCTCAGGCAAATGTTGGATACCCAAAAACAGTAAGAATTAGGAACCATAAATTTATATACATATTCACACAAATGAATCACTTCAATCACCTCAACTAAAACCTGAATAGACTCTTTTGAATAGGAATTTTGCTAAAACTTGAGCTTTGCTCTACCTGACTCAAGACCGTCTAAGGGGTAACACTTTGTCTCATCGTTGACGCTACATCGAGTCAAGTTTCAAGGGGAGTCTCAAATCATGTCTTCCCCTGCAATTAAAGTGACTAGGAACTCTTTTGAATTAATGGTTAGGTTCACAGTTGAATAGTATGTCTTTTGGTTTTAATTCGTTATATTTTTCTTATTCAGTTTTTATTATTTTTTCTTTGTAGCCATTAGTAGTGATAACTTAGTTGCCTTAATAGCCAATTACCTTGTGGATAAAAATACAGTTTCCTCTTTCAATGCTTACCATTATGTTTCCTTCTTTCAGGAAGTTTCTTTGCTCGAGATAATATCCACAACTTCATATTGTTTTGCCGCTCCCTTGGGATTTACGAATGTCTACTTTTTGAAACGGACGATTTGGTATTACGAAAAAACGAGAAAAATGTCATTTTCTGCTTACTCGAAGTTGCCCGACGTGGAGCGAAATACGGGATGCCTGCTCCGATGTTGGTTCAATTTGAAAGAGAAATTGATAGAGAAATAGCACAAGATGAAGGCCATGAATTGGATGACGACTTTGACGACATTGAATATGGACCTATTCCACAGATTATCACAAACGATCTAAGAAGTCTTGACGAGATGGTAAGTTCTTGTCCTTGTTATTAGTAGAAGTTCGGGTCAAGGGTTTCAAAGTTGATTCGATTGATTCTTAGGGGACGGTCAAGTCTACATACTGGGTTATCGTGATCATTTACACAAGATATCGACAGGAATTCTTAAGAAGACTTTACTTGGCTTACTACTGATTTACAGAACTTGAAGTTATAAGCTGACTAGAAAATTTTTATATCGAAAAGGTGGGAAATGACGAGGTAAGTTTAGAAATTTATGGTGTAGGTGTAGAAGTGTTACTCATTAGTAGTACTTCTAACAATACATCGCAGCATCAAGCTGCCTGTGGTCTATCATTGTTGTTGCTATTTAAGTGCTGTACTATTGGCATAGAGGCTACTACTTTATAGACGAACATGCTATCTTTTTCTAAATTAAAAAGCTGGTTTATTAAGCATAATTAAAAAAAGATTTACAATCAAAAGGGTTGTTAACTCTTAGCTTAGTATTACACATAATATTAAGACCATTACTATCACCGTCCTTGGACTGTCTTTGGGTTCCCAAAATTATATATTTAAGCTTCCGTATACGTTTGTCTGGCGGACATTTGCCAACTTAGATTAAAAGTACCTTCCATAAATAATATAAATGAAGCATGTGGCTACTATAAAATAGCTATTTTCTTACTAGTTTCCAGATGATAAATTAAACTACTTTAGTTTTCTATCTTGTGAGCTTTGAGGCTAACTTCGAATTTCCGCTATTCACAGTGGGAAGGGTGGTAGGGATCCATATTAAGCACAAGTAGGTTAAAAGTAACAAGTAAACCCGGAAGACATAGATATTTCAAGTCCTCTAAAGAGGGGATCCTGAGTACCCATGATAATCACCTTTCATGCTCTTTGTATTTGTCCTTTGCTTTTGTCGCCATAAAAGCATTGAACAGTGAACATTCTTATTTAAGAATCTATCTCACATGAATATTTTAGTGATTCCATTTTAGAGACATGTAGGCCTCTCTTGTAGGTACGCAGGGTGAAAGGGGAAGATTAAATAGTGGCTTAGTGCTCTACCCCCCTCCCCATCCTATCTTGATCTACCAAGTCAGCAAATTCTGTATGTATAAATTCTGTATGTATTTTACTTTATTAATAGTAGATGCTTTAGTTTTCTTCTTTTTTTGCTGTACCCCAAAATAAATCCCAGTTACGCACATGAGGCCTAAGGTCTTTATTCGAATAACATCTTCATAAATAAAAATCCTTTTGCATAATATAATAGGTTTTTGCTATTTTTGTGACGCAAGTGTTTCCGCGGTTTATTGTAATATATATCAACATGAGAGATGTAGATAGATAAAAAAATAAATTGGTTTTTAACAAAGGAGCAATTTACCTGCTTCTGATTTGATATTTATCTTATTTCGTTTTTGTACTCATCTGGAAAATTTACATATCTGTGTAGAAGCTTGATTGTATCTGCAAAAACCCGCCATGGGAAGTATATGCAAAAACGGTCAATTTTTACTATATTGATTTTGTCATATTTTATTTTTGGTACCCGGTTTTCACGCTGTCTATACCAGACAATTACCTTCGGCTCCTTGGCGAACTGCATTATAGCTATATTTAAACTAAATATTTAGTCTGTGTGTTGGTTAGTTAGGTTAAATTATGTATTCAATATAATGCACTCTAGGCGGCCCCCCTCCATAATTCTGTGTGGTAGTTTTCATAATTTTGCTACTAAAGTATTGTATTTTCATTGTATTTCGTTTGTGTCATTAGCATTCACCAAACTTCACTTCTCCAATGTGTATTATATATAGACAAGTTCCTTTTTCTAATTTGGAAAGGCCGAGACCTCGTAGGTAAAATAAGATATTATTCTTATTTATGCATGTAAAATAAAATATAAGACTACAAGTTTTAAAAACATGCTAAAGCCGATAAAACTGGAAAAATGGTACTGATTAAGACGATACTCTATCAAAGAAAGATAAATAGAAAGATTGAAACCTAAATGGGCAGAAGTAAGGTCATATAATAAGTGAAACTGGGATCGAATAGAGATTGCTCTGGATGTATAAATGAGACCTAAAACGAATAGAAATTAAAAGAAATATTTTGAAAAAGTCTGAGATCTCGACTTAATTATTTGTATTTTTCGTCTTTTTTTTACTGGCTGCGTATTACCTGTTTTTACTTCGTTGTCCTATTCTTTTCGTTTTGACATGTCTAGCTAGTGGTGTTTCAGAAAATTTCATGGGAACCATAGCGTTATTAACAGAGGGTTATTGACCGTCTTAAAACTTTTGACTCTTAAAGAGGCGCTAAAACTTTAATTTTCAATCAAATGAGCCCCCTCCCAAGTATGTATGACCAGCCCTTCCGTAGGAAGTGGCCAGGGAGAAGATGATGCATGGAATTTCACTAACTGGTGTGAGTGTCAAAAACAAAAGGGAAAGGGTTAAAAAACCCGGGGAAAAAATAAAAATAAAATAACAGAGAGGGCAAATAATCGGCAAGCAACAAAAATAATGATCCCAAGTTGTTTCCTGTTTTTTCTTCGCTTCCTTCTTTGGTGATTGACCGTGATTTACCTACGCTAAATATTAAGTCAACACACACCTCCGTTCATTATTCGTGATTTTGTTCATGAAAGTGTGTTCATGATTTAAAGATCTTATATTTTTACGTCATGATCGGCCACTTCGACCTGAAAATTAGTTGTTGGAGGTTCGATTGTTGAGCATAAACATTGGCCGCATAAACTTAAACTATATGGTATATGTTTGATACTCAGTTAAAATGTTAATTTTCTCGAAATTAACAATGTTAATTTTCTTTTTATCTGCTTAGAAGTTCCCCTCTAATTAGTTCGATCCTTTATATCGTTATTCCCAAAACGAAAGTGTGTCTGATTCTTTTTTCATTATTAATTCAAGAGACAGTGCATTGCATAAATTATACAGGTTAACGAAAAAAACTGAAAATGAAAAGTTTTAAGTTCTTCCATAGTTATTAAAGAAAAGTTGTTTGTACAAGGACGGTTTTGTCTAGCATTCAAGATAAGAAAGAACGCAAGTTTGGTATCGAAAGCTCCAAATTCCAACTATTTCTATGTTTGATAAAAGGAGATGTAACGAAAAAAAAAATGCTACCCTTTAACAATACGAGAAAACTTGGACAATGAAAATAACGAAATAATTCACATCCAGTGAAAAAGAATACAAATATTGCCTACCCCAAGATTGTGTTAACACTTCTAAGTTTTGAAAGTATCGCATATATATATATATATATATATATATATATATATATATATATATATATATATATATATATATATATATATATATATATATATATATATATATATATATATATATATATATACCTGAGAATGTTCCTTTGCATGTACCTGACCCATTTATGTGGTCTGGTACATGCTGGTGTTGTGGAAGTTTATTGAGATGCGAGTTTTTATTTATTTGTTTTGTCTTTTGTGTTTTTTCTCTCTTGTTGTGTTGTTTCTTAGTTTTTTTCTTTAGATGATTCAACCTTTTTTTTTCCTTTTTATTTGTGCGTTGATGAAGGCTCCCGAATGTGGAGTTGAAATATTTGTAATTTTCGGATACTTAATGTATTGTTTGCTTTTTTAATTTTTGTCACTGCTTTACATAAATTAAATCCGTTTTTTTCCAAAAAAAAACATAATATGACTTGTTTGCTTCGATAAATAAAGACTATTTTCGACAAGGGCCCTGTCCGGCGAAAAGCTTCTAGCAATCAAACAGTTCGTGGTAACGAACTGTAGTAAGGAGCGACCCGGCTCAATAGTAACCGGAACTCTAAAAAATGGAATTTTGATACCAATAGTTACATCAAAAGAATCGAATTTTAATGCTGATTTTAAATATATAAGTTTCATCAAGATTAGTCTTACTTAGCCTGAGAAAATTTGCCTCATTTTAGAAAATAGGGGGAAACACCCTCTAAAAGTCACCATCAGATTCAGTGCCTCAGAGAACCTTATTGTAGAAGTTTCAAGTCCCTATCTACAAAAATGAGGAATTTCGCATTTTTTGCCAGAAGAAAAATCACGGATGCGTGTTTATTTGTTTTGCTTTGTTTTTTTTTTCCCAGGGGTGATCGTAACGACTCAATGGTCCTAGAATGTCGCGAAAGGGCTCATTCTAACGGAAATTAAAAGTTCTAGTGCCCTTTTTAAGTGACAAAAAAATCCCCACGCTCATTTTTTCCCAAAGTCATCCGATCAAAATTCTGAGATAACCATTTTATTCACCATAGTCGAAAAACCTAATAACTATATCTTTGTGGACGACTTACTCCCCCGCTTTCCCCGTGGAAGGGGCTGTAAGTTACAAACTTTCACCTGTGTTTACATATAGTAATGGTTACTAGGAAGTGTACAGACGTTTTTAAGGGGGATTTTTTGGTTTGGGGGGAGAGTTGAGGGGGGAGGGGTTACACGGGAGGATCTTTCCGTGGAGGAACTTCTCATGGGAGAAGAGACTTTCAATGGAGGGGGCGTAGGATTTTCTAGCATTATTAAAAAAACAATGAAAAAAATAAAAATGAAAAGTTTTTTTTCTACTGAAAGTGAGGAGCAGCATTAAAACTTAAAGCGAACAGAAGTTATTACGCATATGAAGGGTTTATCTCCTCGTAATTCCTCGCTCTTTACGCTAAAGTATTTTTAGGAATTTCAACTATTTGTTCTACGGCCTTTGTGATTCAGGGGTCATTCTTAAGGAATTGGGACAAAATTTAAGCTTTAGTGTAAAGAGCGAGGTATCGACGAGGGGTGAGCCCCCTCATATACGCAATAAAAACATACGAATATAGAAGTTAGCTACGTAAGTTAATTCGTAAGTTACGTATATTTTTTACTTATGAAAACATTCGTAAAAAATTTAAAGTTATAGTTGCCTTTTTAAGTAATCAAAAAATTGGAGGGCAACTAGGCCTCCTCCTTCGCTCCTTTTTTCTCAAAATCTTTCGATTAAAACTATGAAAAAGCCATTTAGCCCAGAAAAATTAATATGTAAATTTCTTTTTAATTATTTATGTGCAGAGAGCCAAGATCAAAACATGCATTAATTCAAAATCGTCCAGAAAATAAACATAAAAACAAGTTTTTTTAAATGAAAGTAAGGAGCTACATTAAAACTTAAAACGAACAGAAATTACTCCGTATATGAAAATGGCTGCTTCCTCATCAACGCCCCGCTCTTTACGCTTAAATTTTTACTGTTTAAAAAAAAGAGTTGAGAGAAAGAGTCAAACTTTAGCGTAAAGAGCGGGGCGTTGATGAGGAAGCAGCCCCTTTCATATACGGAGTAATTTCTGTTCATTTTAAGTTTTAATGTCGCTCCTTACTTTCATTTAAAAAAACTTTTTTTTTTGTTTAATCGGTCAAAGAGCAGCAAGCTCAGGCAAAAAGCAATAAGTACTTTTCTTAGGGCGAGGTCTCTATTGGGGCAGCATTCAAATATATATCATAAATATATATCGTTATTAAGGGGAGTTGACAATGCCTCCGGGTGCCGAAAAAGCTACTACGCCTATGGGCTCTTTTTAAATAGTCTTCTTGTATGCGCAAAGAAAGAAAAATAGAATAAGATTGATAATTTTAGGAAATATCAAGCCAGAAATAGAAAATTAAATACGGTTTTTCTATATTTTTGATAATATACATATTCAAATATGTTTTCATTGTGGTTTTTCTCAAAAAACGTATGCTATTATCGTTTATGCGTTGGAAAGAAAGTGCGATTTCTCAACAAAAGACAATTTTACAGAAAAATATACACTAAGCTTGTTTCAGTTTCACTAGAGCCTTTTTTTTCGAGCTTTTTTTTTTTCGAGCTTGTTTCAGTTTCACTAGAGCCTTTTTTTTCGAGCTTGTTTCAGTTTCACTAGAGCCTTTTTTTTTCGAGCTTGTTTCAGTTTCACTAGAGCCTTTTTTTTCGAGCTTGTTTCAGTTTCACTAGAGCCTTTTTTTCGAGCCTTTTTTTTCGAGCTTGTTTCAGTTTCACTAGAGCCTTTTTTTTAGTGTGACAACATCGTTATCTTCTGTGAAATGTCGCTGGAGTAAACAGAAATTTTTGTGCTAGTTTATTGATCATAAGATATAAATTATCTGTCCATCAGTGATTAAATCAAAGAGTAACAATAGCTTTATTAGAAGACATGGTTCATGTTTCCAATCAACTTAGAAAATGAATGACAGATGTTATGTTCTTTGCGGAGTGTCGGGAGGATTCCCCCTTCCAACCTTCTTTTGTGATTTTAATTAAAAACAATCAAGTTCTTGAGCGGGGTCAAGTCAACAGGAAACGGATAATTAAGTGTTAATGTGGATTGTTTGAGAATTGTTTAGCAAAAAGAATAACAAAAAGCTATCACGTAAATCCAGGGCCATATCCAGGATCTTTGTTGAGGGGGGGGGCACAAAATCTTAAAAAACGCAGTAAAATTTTGTTACATTTCTGTTAAGATTTTACGAGTTTGACAAGGGGTGGGCGTTCTTTAAAAAAAAGGAACATCTTCGATAAGCTTCCAAATTTCTCATTTTTTGTATTTCAATAAACGCGTGTTTATTTTGTATTACCTTTAAGCATATAATCTGAAAAAAAAACTCTTGATAACAAATCAGAATATGATTTTTTGGTACTTGTTATTTATCCCGACCACGCTCAAATTCTTGATCTGAGTAAAAATCGGTTTCTGCATTCGGAGATAATTAGCTTAGTCTCGGTGAGATAGTAAACTACTATACAGGTATATTTTAATTAAATATTCAATATATAGAGTTGGTTAAGCTAGATATTTACATGATGCGTTCCGAGCGCCTGTTTTCATAATTCTCTGTTGTAGTTTCCATAATTTTGTTTCTAAAGTATTACATTTTCATCATATTTTAGTATATTTCATTATGATTAACCTCACTTCACTTCTTGAGTGTGGTTGGGATTTAGGTTTAGTATTCTGCTTTTTTTCTAAAAAAAAGAACTTAATAATTAAAGTATGAAGAAAAATTCCGCATTTCATGAATTTCTGTTCTATTTTAACAGAGCTAAATGCTATAACGACTTTAAACGATGCTTATTCAATAATTTAGAAAAAATATTCTTTTCAAATAAGGAAACGACAATGTAATCTTTGAGAACATTACAGGAAACTAAATTAAAGCTAAAAAAAAAACAAAAACAAATTAGACGTGAAGGTCTGCGTGCACTTGACCCAAAAAAGTAAAAAAAAACGAGTCCAAATCAGTGAAAACAACCACAAGTATAAGCTGGCCATTAGCTACAATTAATTATTTTTCAAACGAGCATAAACCAATAGGCCCGGCTCGCACTAAAAACATACATAAAGTTCACAACTTTCTATTAAACATTAATTTTGAGTCACCAAAACATCTATGAAAATTAATCTTACTTTATATCCAATACATACACTTACGCATGGATATATTTCGGGATGGGTGGGGGGTAGGGATTTCGTCAAAATAAAAAAAGAACAAGAAAGTCGCATTAAAGGTACGGTAAATTATAAGAAGAAAGAAATGTAAAATTCATGAGATCCTACAAAATTGTGGAAGCCGAAAGGTTTTCTTAGCATATTTAGCGAAAATTGTTACGAATAATTGAGTAAAAAAGTGAAATTCTTTTGTAGACTTCGTTCTTACATTAAACGCAATAAGCACTAGAATTTTTGCCTTTTTTTTATACTGCAGTTAAAAACTAAGGTTGAAAATGATAGTACATATTGCCCAAAATGTCCAAAAACAAAGATCGGAGCATTTTTTCATGGACTTTAGGGACAAAACTTCATGGACATAGAGCTTTTTTACAAAGACGTTTTAAAAGTCATTTACGACGGTAGCTATTATTACATTTGGGAAGAACGTTGGGTGGCGGAACGAATGGTCTGTTTTTCTTTCAAATATGGAATCTCCATGAAACTATAAAAACTCCATGATTTAAAATTTTTACCGGTGTTTTGCCCTCTTGGAAAGTTGTTGAGTAAGTTCAGTAAAATAGTCAGGGATGGACCCAGAGCCTACTTTTAAAAGTTGTTTTTCTTTTCTTGTAAACTTTATTAGCACTGTCAGTTTCTTCTGGGCTGTTGACGTATGAAAGATATATGACGTATTGATATATGACGTTGATATATGACGTTGATATATGACGTATGTGTTGTAGTATGAAAAATACTACACTCCTTTTGAGTAGCATGAAAGACACTTTAGCGTTGTGATTTTTTAGGCAGCAGTAGCCCCATTGTTATTTGTGGCAATATCGGTTCGCTCTTACTTTAGCCAATTAAATTTAAAAAGAAAATTCAACTGAAAGTAAGGAGCAATATTAAAACTTAAAACGAGCTGAAATATACTATGGTTTTGTAGTACTTTGAAAAAGCTTCTTATTCTAATTAAACGGCTCTTATGTCTCAGGAGTCTTTCTTAAGGAATTGGGACACAAATTTTAACTTTAACGCAGCCAAACAAAGTATTGAAGGGTAGACAGTCCCCCTCGTCTACAAAATAATTTCTGTTCGTTTTAAGTTTTAATGTTGCTTTCAGTAGAAAATACTTGTTTTTTTCATTTAATTTCTGATCACTTTTCAAATAATGCCGGGAAATCACTCCCCCCACTCCATGGAAAAATCCCCCGAAATCCCACATGAAATCCCACTGAAAAATTCCTCCATGTAAACTTCCTCCCATGTAAAGTCCTTCCTTGGAAAATTCCCCCCGCCGAAAAAATTCTCTTTAGCCTACTTTGATTTGAATAAAGACTTGTTTTAACTTATTTTCTGATCATTTTCCAAATCATGCCGTAGATCCCCTCTCCGAGAAACTTTTTCCTGGAACAGCCCCCTTCCCCCAATGAAAAGCCTTTCCCACAGAAAATTCCCCCAAAGAGATTTTCTTCCGCGGAAAATTTCATCATGGAGAATTTATCCCACGGAAAATTGCTCCTCCCATGGAAAATCCCCCAAACGATTCTAAAAGCGGTGAAAATTTCTATGGACAATTCTCTTGGAACATATCTGCATGTACAATTGAGTCGCCAAAGAGAAAGTAATACAACTAGAAGGAATTTCGTATAGGAATTCTTGCCAATTTCACCGGTGTCATATTTCCCCGAAAGTCCATGTCAGGAAATTTCCCTCCCCACAAAAATCTATCCCTGTGCAAAATCCCCACTCCCTCCCAAAAAATGTGTGTATTCATACCAATAACAAATACCATATTTAAACAATTAGAAAATCTCATAACTTACAGCCTTTTCCAAAGAGGCTGTGGGGGGTCATGTCATCCCTAGAGGCATAGTTATTTGACCTTTCAACTATACTGAACAAAATATCCATCTCAAAATGTTGATCAAGTGACTTAAGGGGAAAAGGGGACTCGGGAGTTGGGCTAGTTGCCACCAATCTTTTTAGTCACTTAAAAAGGGCCCTAGAACTTTTAATTTCCGTCCGAATGAGCCCTCTCCCAATCTGATAGAACCATTAATTCGATATGAAAACCCTTGGGGAAAAAATAAAAAGTAAACATGAATCTATGATTTATTATGGCAAATGAAAGTAACAAAATTCCAGACTTTTGCAGATGAGAGCTTGAACCCTCTACAGTAGAGTTCTGTGATATGTTGAATCTGAGGGTACAATTTTCATTTAGATACTTTGATTTTTAGCGGTTGTTTCCCCCGTTTTCCAAAAATTATAGAATTTTCTCGGCTCGTATCTTTTGATGGGTAACATTAAACTTAAACGAATTTTATGTGTTTGGAATCAAGATAAAAATTAAATTCTTTTGGTGTATTTTTTTATCAAAATTCTATTTCTAAGAGTTTCAGTTACTATTTGGCCGAGTCGCTCTTTACTTTATTACCACGAACTGGCTATTAGCAGCTCAGCTTGCTCTATTGCTGCGTTTAAGATACAATAATAAGTTTATCTGGAATTCCAAATAAAAGATTCATTAAGTTTAGTGTTACCCATCAAAATCTACGAGCCTGAGAAAATTTGTGTGATTTTCAAAAAAGGAGGCAAAAACCCTCTAAAAGTCTGTTAGTCTGAACGAAAATAACATCATCAAATTCAGCGTATTCGAGAACCCTACCGTAGAAGTTTCAAGCTCCCATCTATAAAAATGCGGAATTTTGCTTTTTTTGCCAGGAAAAAGATCACGGATGTGTGTTTATTTATTTATTTGTTGTTTTTGTTTTTCCCCAGGGGTTGTTGTATCGAACCAGTGATCCTAGAAGACCAGGAGAGGGTTCATTTGATCAGAAATCAAAAGTTGTTACCCCTTTTCCTCCGAAGTCTTCTAATAAAGATTTGAGATCGACATTTTGTTCAGTATAGTCGAAACATCTAATAGCTATGTCTTTAAGAATGACTTGAACCCCACACCCCAAGGGGGAAGGGCTATTAAGCTGTAAACTTTGCCCTTTTCTACATATAGTACTGATTATTTGGAAGTCTGCAGATGCTTTTCGAGGGGAAACATTCTCCGTGGGGGAAGGAAATTTCCTACGGGGAGAATTTTTCGTTGGAAGGGAAGTTCTTGGGGGTGAATTTTATAGAGGAAGTTTTACACAGGGGGAAATTCACCAGAATTGATACAAGAAGTTGATTTTTATCGTCTTACTTTCTCTTTGGTGACTGTTTTTTATGCGTGAAGAATTTCTGGTGGACTTGCATGAGTGGAAATATTCTGTGGGGATATAATTATCTTGGAGATTCTTTCCGCGAGGGGGGTAACTATTCACAGCAGAAATTCTCCTTATGGGGAATTATGACCGGAAAAAATGTTTCATGGGGGAATTATCACCCGGAGATATTCTCCTTGGGGAAATTTTGCGCAGGAGAAATTTCCATTTAGGGGGAGGGGTCCATGAAATGTTTTACATTTAGGCGGCATTTCCGGCATTACCAGAAAAACGTTCATAAATCAAATAAAAATACGAGTTTTTTTAACTGAAAGTAAGGAGCAACATTAAAAATCAAACGAACAGAAATTGCTCCGTATATGCAAGGGGATGTCCCCTCCTCAACGCCTCACTCTTTACGCTAAAGTTTGACTATTTGTCACAATTCTACTTTTTAAGTAACAAAATAGCGTAAAGAGTGGGGCGTTGAGGAAGGGACAGCCCTTTCACATATGGAATAACTTCTGTTCGTTAGAACTTTTAATGTCGCTCCTTATTTTCATTAAAAAAAACTAGTTTTTTATTTAATTAAATAAGGGACGGATGTTGTAGTTATGGGAACTAAAAGATTTCTTTTCCTTTTTCGCTGTCATTATAGACTATGCCAGTTGTTTTGTATTAGCGGCGCTTTTGCCAAGTCTTTGCGACAGTACACGCAAAGTCATTCAGTGCCTTATTTTAAAGATTATGCCAGTTGTTTTGTATTAGCGGCGCTTTTGCCAAGTCTTTGCGATAGTACACGCTAAGTCATTCAGTGCCTTATTTTAACCAAAACTGACGCTGATGTTTCTTGTATCATCGGCTAAATAACAAAGTTTCTCTGATGGAAGTAAAGAGAAGTTGAATATCAAAAACAAACAAAAATTATTGCTTTGCAGTTTGTATGCAGCACATACCTATAAAACTAGCTCAAATAAAGCGATCCGTGATAGTCCCCTGTATTTGTAGAATTTTGAAAAATTAGCACTTTACTGAAAGCACATAACCCACGCTAATATTTGGCGTCTCTTGGAATTTTTTATCAAGCTTCGTACTTGTTTTTTTTTTCCAGAA
The DNA here is from genome assembly GCF_032884065.1 of Artemia franciscana. Classification (NCBI taxonomy): domain Eukaryota; kingdom Metazoa; phylum Arthropoda; class Branchiopoda; order Anostraca; family Artemiidae; genus Artemia; species Artemia franciscana. Next base: position 13,536,302 of record NC_088866.1, read on the forward strand.
ACTGACATCAGGCGCTTATTACTACGCTAATTGTTAATTTTGCCCCATGACGGCAATGAAAGAATGCCAAGTTACGCCTAATCCTAGATGGAGTAGCTGTTTTTTTTTCGACTCTAGTCTCTGTTTCCACTCTTTTATGCTATCCATAGTCTTTGCCTAAGCCCTCAGATCGCTTTAGAGCTTTTTACCTAAACCTTTAATCCTTAGCTCACCAGTGTCTGGCCAAATTAAGCGGAATTCAAAATTATATTCAGTCGTGCAAGATCAGATTAAATGCTTAAAAATCAGCTTTGTCATCCGACGTTGTCTAGATCGTCAATTCTAACAAAGATGATAGTATTAAATTTATGGATGGAACATAAACCTTGACATATAAGGTCGTTCAATAACCCGGCAAATTCTGATTTCCTTTAATGGAATCACACATTTCTTTCGTATTTAGATCTATTATGAAATTAGGAAGTGGCGCCAGGTTTTTAGCTATGTTGAAAATCTTAATTTCAAATTGTAGTGTTATCAAAGTGGTAGAAACGAGAATAAAACAGAAATAGTTGATGAGCAATTTACTTTCACGAAGGAAGCAACTTGAGCCAACTTGCAATTTTCATCTACATGCTCGGAAAAAAGAAACAAGTAGATGCATTGCAGAAGCTTCCCAGCGACAAAAATACAAATGCCCAGTCTATATATTGCTTACATCGCGATGAAAAAAGAAAGAAGAAAAAAAGAAAAATGGAAAGATTTTTCTTTTTGGATGATGAATATGAGGAATGTGTAACAAATCAAAAAAAATCAAACTAAATAAGTTTACAAGTTAAGAAAAAAAAACAGGCGATTTTCGTACATGCAGAGGTACATACAAAGAAAACATTTATACATTTATAGGTACACGCAAAGAAAACTTTGTGTGTACCTATAAAAGTGTCAAAACAAATTAAGAAATATTTCCACGCTAACACTAATTTTAAACATTCTGGAAAACTGTCTCTCAGCTCGAAAAATGGATACCTTGATGGGAAAAAGATGTTTGTTTACCCTTCTTTTTTTCACGTAGAAATAAAGGGTGGCTGATCTTTTTTCTGTCTAGTATTTAGATTCATTTTATCTGCTTCAACTGAACATGCCTAAGTTCGCAAGAAATATTTATGGCCCCCGGCCAGAAAAAAATTCCTCATGACAGGAAGGTCAATTTTGATCTTGGATTTTATGTTGTGAACCTACTTTCAAAAAAACAACGGTCTTAAACGCGATAATTCAATTGTGTCCTTTTTTTGTTGTGTCAGTTATTCTGAAACCCTGCTAATGGCACATTTAGAGATTAGGAGGAGTTTTTTTTTCAATGAATATTCTGAGAGTTTTTGAATAAAAGCTCTTACATTGTTTTAAACTTTTCTATTTTATTTATGTTTTATTCGGGGTTTATGTTCCTAGAAAACTTCTTTAGTTGCAGATTCATTTAAAACTAAGTGAAAACAAAATAATAAGACTTACGAAGAAAACGATTAGATAGGGATAGCAGAATAGAATTTTCTAATATCTCAAGTCTTCACAAAGCTAATTTGATTGCGCTATATGAAAGACTAGTTGAAGTTCCACAGAAAAAAAGAGGGCTATGGATAAATAAATAAATAAAAACTTTGTTTTTTCAGTATTAATGTTGACAGGATATTTAAAATCCAAATGAATCTTTTCCCCCATAACTACGTGCTCTGAAAGCAATTTGGTTATTGAATGCGTTCTACTCAGAGCCGCTCCTAGGGTTGGTCATACCCGGAGAAACTTAATTACAGCACCCCCTCTTGACGCAAATACAAGCAAAAAAAAGCCGAATCAAAGTGACAAATTTGATCAAAGCCGGCAATTCCTCAGCCGCGACGCCCTCCCTCCCGTTTATGGGTCCCGGGAAAACTGACCCGACTGCCCCCTCGCCCTAGGAACGGCTCTGGTTCTACTGCATTGAATATCTTCAATTTTGAGTTTGAATAAAAAGCAATTTATTTGATTTCTCTTTAGTTTGTCGCTTCCTTATTCTAGGTTAAAGACCTCGTTGAAAAATGTTCATGTGCCACACAATTTCCAATGATCAGAGTGGCCGAAGGAAAATACAGGATTGGTGACACGAAGCTACTCATATACGTCCGAGTAAGTTCTACTTTTTTGTATAATATAGAACGTTCTTTCGCGGGTTAGATAAGGCTCAGAATACTCCTTTTATTACGGCCAGTGGTAGATTGGTTAAAATAGAGATAGTTAAAAAATGAACTAGCTCACTTTTCAAAAGTATACCCGTGTCTAATGACCTGCCTATGATTGACAAAATTTGCATATAGGTGTAGATAGTGATGGCTTTTTGAAGGATTACACAAATTTAGTCTTGGGGGGGATTTTTGAGGGAAAATGAGTCATTAAACCTAAGTACTCGTATTTTTGTATATATTACCTTCTCTTGCACTTAATTCTCTTCGTGGATCCTGAAATGTCCTTTAGAGAAAAACAGCCCTTCTCGTCAAATGCTGCAACGATGCTTGAATATAAGCTTATTATTTAACTTTTTTCTTTCTCAAGAATGCTTCAATGTTTATAATATTACACAGATTTTTAAGTTAATTATCTGCCAGGACATTTTTTTGTTCTGTTAGAAACTAGAAATGATTAAACAAAAATAAAAACAAGCATATTCTAAGTGAAAGTGAAGAACGACTTAGAACGAACAAAATTCAAACTATAGAAGGTGATACCGCCCTCTAAGCCCCCTTCTCAAGGCTAAAGTCGGACTCACACTGTATTGAGTCTACGACATATGCTGGAACTTTAATGCAAAGAGCAACGGTTTTAGTGGGACGACTGACCCACTCATACATTGAATAGTTTCTATTTATTTCACGCTTCAGTGTTCTTCACTTTCGCTTGGAAAGGAAAATTCATTTCGTTCTCAAACTTGTATTCGATGCTATCTTAAGCATGAGGGACTACCTCCCCTCCTACATTGTCCGCGTAAGTTTGGCTTTTGCAGGTTAATCCACTAAGAATAATAGTCACCCCCTGAAAACTGCCTCCTCCCTTGTAAAATATATTTTCTTTGAGGGTCTGAAAGGCCAAAACCATTTCCAGCTCACAACTTTAGAAATTTGCTAAAAAGGATCATTGGTGACACCGGCACAACTGAACCCTGAAGAGTTGATCACTATAGACTGTTTGATGGGCATAACCAAGTTAATTTTTCTTAATCGCTTGTTATTTCAGATTAGCGTTACCGGCATAATAGGGTGAGTCAATATTATATGTCTCAGCTTTTTTGAAACCTCTTTTGGGATTCAATGTTGTTACTGCTATCATCCTAGTATGGCTCTGTGATAATGTACACTATACTTGACTCGTTAGCTTATATGAACTTGAGCGGTATGACGCGAATTCCTAATATTTAATATTATCGCTCTGATGCCTTTTTTGGAGGCGAAACCCCGACATTACGGCGACATACATTATTTTTGCATCTTGGTAGGTAAACATTTTTTGATAGATTAATCGACTGTTCAGGATGATGCTGTCATATTAGGCAATCTTGGAGAAAAACAAGTCATGAAACGGATTCTACCTCAGATAAAAAAAAATGTATATTCAACCATGAAATGGACACACATTACCTTCCGTTCAATGACTTACATGGCGTGCCACAAAGTAAGTGTGTCTTTTGCCATGTACGGTGTGCTACGCTTTATCTTTGGAGGGAACTGGCCATGGTAAATTCGTATTAGTTTGGCAACGGCTGCTAGTTTAAAAGTCTTATAAATCATACCAGTTTCAAGTTTTTCAAACTTGTATTAGAAATGGACCAAAAAGTAAAACGGACCAACAAGTTTTGTTTTCTCGAGATTCTATGAATATAGGCTAAGTGAAAACGAGGGGTGCAAAATGAATTGGGTTGTATATAACATTTTGATTGTGCCATGGCATTTGATTGGGTATTACCCCTCCCATTGTTAAGTGGGACAAATCCAGATTGACTAATCTCTTTCAATTCAGTATGCCAATACAATACTTAACTGTTATGCCATCTGGTTGCATCTTTTAGATCTCTGGCAATTTTATCCATGGCCTCCCCTTCATACGTTCTTAATTCGCATTTTAATGCTTTTCCTACTTTCCTTACATTATTCTTATTTCCATATAATATGTCACTTAAATATTTCTTGCACAAACTCCTCCTCTTTCTACGAAGCTTAAAGTCTTTTCATTAATTTTCCTAGCTGCGTTTCTAACAACCCCTCCTAAGACTCTATCTGCTACTTCACAAATTTCTCTAAAATTATTCCATCCATAATTTGAATTATTCCGATCATAAAATTGTTCTTCTACATTATCAAACTTTAGACTCTCTGGTTTGACACTCAACTGTTTCTGGAACGTTTCACTCAACGCCATCTTCTCGTAAGATACTTACCCTTCCTAACTTCCTTCTTTAAATTAACTGTAGACACTACTACATGGTAACCATTACTTTTAACTTTAATAACAGTGCTCCTATATACCCTGGTATCTTGTATTGGTCATGCCAGTCTTCGATTTATAATAATAAATAATCAATAAGGTTGGGCGTCTTACGATCATGTGATATATTTGTTATAGATTGTTATACATGCAAAACTGCAGCAGTCTATAATCCTCGCTATGTTCGTTTTCTACACCAAACTTACCTGGGCTATGTTACCATCTATTTCTATTTCCACTAGCCCCTGGCATAAGCGTCCCCTAATAAAATACTATGTTTCTACCTAGGATCCTGTCTATTTGTTCCTCTGACTGTAAGTAAAATTAATATGAATCACTGCTGTCTTCATTAGTCGGATACCTCACACTTTTAGTCCTAAAATTTGCAACTTTAACTGTATTGTTAATACCTTCTCAACTTGTCCGAGACTTAGAGGCTTCTTATTCATCTTAAGCCCTACTCCGTGGCTATGCCTCATCCTTCCTGCCGGAGTGAATAAATTCTATATTACCTAATTTCATGTTTCCTATCCCTGGGATATGATTTTCTGAAACTCCTAACAATTCCAGTTGAAAAGACTGGAATTTGTCAATCAAAATGTCATTACAATCGTTTTTTTAATATTGTTACGTTTTAAATTGTAATTTTCATATTACTGGAATCCTTGAAAATGTTATGGGCTCAAGAAAGCTATGGGTCCCACCGGTGCAGGCCAGGGACTAATACATCGTCTCAAGTATACAAAAAGCGCTTAAGCTGGCGTAGAACCAGACTGCAAGAAAACCATGGTACCTCCACCTGAGTGGAGATTTTTTGGAATCCTAGGCCCACATTGGTCACTTCAGCCTTCCGCTATAGGCGATGCTCTTTTATCAACTTTAGTCGACGTCCTGCTAAAGCAATTTCAAGCCTATTCCATCAAACTCATAATATATTCATACTAGTACAATACGGAGGGATCCCGTAATAGATAAATCAGCTAAGAAGAGGTTTTTTTAACCTAAAAAAGTTCACCAAAACAAACAAAAGTCAGAAATGCAATGCAATGCTGTGTCGTTTACTAGGCTGTAATTTCCTTAAGGGGTGCCACTCCTCAGGGTTGCCCTGCAGCATTGATTGCAGTCACGTTTCTGGTTAGGCAAACTCATGAACGTCCACCCTAATGGCACTGTGGGACCGCACAAGACACAGGAAAGTGCTGTTTCTGCCATTTTGGGCCACAAACATCAGTTTTTGCCCGAGAAGTGCAAGAAGCCGAAGAATGGAACTTCTTGATAGTAAATCGATTTTGCTATTGGTCGAAACCCTAAACAAGAGATTTTGAGCCTTAAGGAGTAGCCTAATTTGCAAGTTTCCAATTAGACGATCGATTTGTGATATGCTCAATTATTATATATCCAACTTTATGAGCTCTGCCCTCCATTGCCGCTTAATGTTTTTTGTAGTTTTAAGTGAATTTAATAAAACAGTTCAAGAACTGGAGAAATTTAACCTTTGCATTAATAATAAAAAAAAACCTTGGCTGATATATGATAACTTAGCGATAATGGCTCGGTTAATCCAGATAAAAAAAGGTCTGACTACGGAAGTGAATTTTACGCTCCGTGAGAAAACTGTGAACTACGATTAAAAAGAATACCAAAATAAAAGTGGTTTTGACTAGGAATGTGTTTACTTTATTCTAGTAATATATTTTATATTATTAGATACTAAGGAACCACGTAATGGTAAGAGTTGGTGGAGGCTGGGACACACTTTCGCATTACTTGGAAAAACACGACCCATGCAGGTGCAGATCAGGTGAGTCCTTTTCTCAAAACTCACACTCGCCTTATCAATCCAAAGAATGACTTTTAAGAATTTTTAACCAATTTTCTACTAATAAAAAACCTCTAAAAATTTAATCTTAGTTCTGAAATTACAAATTAATTAAACCAAAAGATGTTTATGTTCAGTATTGACTGCTCTAGTTTAAGGATTAATTGGTATTATAATGTTTTTTTAATTTGTTTGTAACGAGGTGCGTGTATGCAGTTATTAGTTTTCGACAGTAAAGATGCTAAAACCACTGATATGTAACTATGCTAGATGATGCGAGATGACAGTAAAGATGCTTGAGCCTCTGAAGTTGCATTATCTTAAAAGATCCGGAAAAGCAATTTTCATCTCTTTTTCTAGATTTAGTGTAGATTTAAGACAATTCTTTTGGTCCCGCCTTATTTTCTAGAGCAGTAGATTTTAATGATTTTACTGGCATTTTCCTATATGTCATAAGTACAACAAATTATTCTGTGTGTGCCTGGCTAAGCTCAAATTAGGTTGCGATCTTTTTACAGGGGGATTACTCTTTTCATGTGGCGTCTCAACGAAAGGCCTGATGTTCCAAGTCCGCAGTCCCTAGAATGGATGCTAAAGACGATAATTATGTCACCATTTGATTTGTTAGAAACTTTGTTCTTTGTTCTTAGGATCCATGGGTCGCTCCTAAGGCAGATACTAGGATGAAATGGTTCATCTGTATTTTGTCAACCTTATTTTGCTTTCATAATGGTCGAAATTGGCTATTACAGTCGCTATTAAATCACTTGGCTGGTTAAATTACTATAAAAATTTCTATTGCAGTTAAGCTTAATGTTAAAACAACTTGGCTATAAAATCAAATGAAAAAGGACACAAAGTTTAATTTTTCTTCATAAGTCTAACAAATGAAATTTTCGAAGCTACTTGTCAGCTGAAAAAATTCAGCTGAATTTATTCCACGAATAGATATTCCTTACTCACTTCGACATAGATCCTCCCAGGCCGACTAGCTTATAAGACGACAACGGTGCCTATCTACGATGATCTCTCCAGTACTGGAGACAAAAAATCTTCCATTAACTATCTGAACAGTGCATCATCCTTCTCCAGGCATAGACCTAGCGTTGCTTGCTGTTGCCCGCACCTTTTGATGCTGGGAAGGACCAACTACCACACATACGTAGGGAGACGACCTTCGCCAATGCGCACCATGTGACCCGGTAGCGCATTGATTACTCGTATTGGTGACGAACAACCGTTTCGTTTTTTCGTGAATGAAAGCATTCGTAACCTTGTCGGCCCAATGTATTCCAAGGATGCATGTAAGACAGTTACTGTCAAACCCTTAGATTTTTTCTTGAGGTGCTTAATGTGCTGTATTCTTCCACATGCTTCAAAGTATAGCACTTTCTGTGCCTGTAATACGTGTTGCAATTTAGCGTCCAAAGCTTCTATCCGACCTGGCTATGTTCCAGAAGTGTCTAAATTTTTCAGTTTCCTCAAGCACATCAATTCTGACTTGGAGTGGGGATGCAGCTAATTTTCTTACATTGTTTTGTATGTATTTATTTTTCAGTGTACTAGTTAACAGAACGGCTGGCTCCGCTTTGTTTATGTGCTCAGTTATGTTCTACCGCAGTTCCTCTTCAAAGTGAGACGAGTGATTATGTCTTCAGCAAAATCACTGCTCCAGTGAATCATTCCTCATAGTGAATGAGGAAGGTAAACGGCACCGAAGACAGAATATATCCTTGGCGGATACCAGACTTAACATTGAACAAATCAATAAGGTTTCCATCATCAGTCCACACGATAAATAGCTGTTGCTCGTGGAGTGTAAGAATCATACGCACAAACTTGTCGAAAAATCCTTAATAAAACGAAGAATTCTCCATAGCAACAATCGGTCAATTAAATCAAACAGCTTCATGAAGTCAATAAAAGTTATTGTGATCTTGGTCTGCTACTCGCTCCACTCTTCATTGAGCACTCTTAGACTAAGATCAAATCAGTACAGGATCTACCCCGTCGAAAGCCCTGCTGCTCATCTCTTAGTATTGCGTCAACTTTTGACTGAGTAACATTAGTACGGTTCAGAACGCTGCTAAAACGCAGGCTAAAACGCTGCATTCAGATCAGTTAATTGAATTTCTGAGTGAAAAGGAAATCAGTTTAAAAAGAATTAGTTTTTTAGTTCGAAGAACGTGTTTTAAATCTTTTAATCGATTTGTTTGTACAATATCACGTCCTAAAACTTGGTTTTAAAAACTTAAAATTCGACAATTTATCTTTAAAACAGAATCCGCGGCTCAAGATGAGCTATTATTTACAAATAGTAACTAAATTTACTATTCTGGAAATAAATTTTATTGATGACTCGTTCTTATTGCCAACAATCCTGTTTTTAACTTGCTTGTTTGTTCTGTACACAGAGATTTTAGGGCTTAGAAAATATCAGTAATAAAAGCATTCAAGTGTTCAAGGATCTTTGTGATCCAGTTTTTGAAGCAAAAAATAAGATTTATTTTCTTTTAACAGGATAAAAGTTACCTTTTTCCTGAAAAAGTTCGTGTAAGTAAGGAGCGACTCGGCCATATAGTAACAGATACTCTGAAATATGGAACTTGAACAACAATAGATCCATCAAAATAATCAGCTTTATATGATGGTTCTAACTATATAAGATTAATTAAGTTTAATATGAGTTATTAAGCTTAATGTTTTCAAGCCTGAGGAAATTTGCCTGACTTTTGGAAAAAGGGGGAACATCCCCAAAAGTCAAGAGGTCTTAATGAAAACTACATGATCAAATTTAGCATATCTGAGAGCTGAATTTTGCAGAATTTATATTTTTTTGGGGGGTGGGGTATTTTCTGCGGGGAGGGGGCATTTTTCAGGGGGATATTTGAGGAAGAGAATTGAAGCCTGTTATTTTTCGAAAAATGGTCAGAAATTCAGCAAAAAACAAGTTTTTTCACCTGAAAATAAGGATCAACATTAAAACTTAAGAGTAAATCAATTTTTCCATATATGAGAGGGAATGTCCTTTCCTCGACCTTGACTCTGTACGCTAAAGTTGGAATTTCGGTCACTATCCTTTAAGAAAGACTACTAAAACAAAACTTTAAGACTTCAGCCTAAAGGGCGAGGGTTGAGGAAGGGGTAGCCCCCTTAATATAAGGAATATTTTCCGTTCGATTAAAGTTTTAATGTTGCTCCTTAATTTTGATTGAAAATAATTTCGTTTATTATTTAATTTTACCTTATAAACTGTAGTTCAAACTATTTCTTTTTATTTCTAGGGCTATAATGAAAGAAAGGTTAAAGTGGCTAGGTTGCGTATGAAGGGTTGGCCAGAAATAGCTATTTTCGGCCAACCATGGGGCCAGATAAAAATCAGGATGTCCTCAAATGTGGTACTAAGAGGTAGTAAGGAAGGGTTTAATCTTCGATCATTATGAATGACAAAAATGGAAAAGGGGACATCTAGGGTTTTCTCAGAAACCCTTGAGTTATTTCCAGTGGTACTTATGTGTTATCCCAACCACACTCAAGAGTTTGGTGTATTCGCTCTGAGTAAAACCGGTTTCCTTGTATGTACTCTCGGATAATCAGCTTAGACTAAGTGAGATAAACTACTATGCAGGTGTATTTTAATTAAATATTTATTACATAGAGTTGGTTAATATAATGCGTTCTGGGCATATATATATATATATATATATATATATATATATATATATATATATATATATATATATATATATATATATATATATATATATATATATATATATATATATATATATATATAAAAATTATAGTGACATGATTTTGTTGCTAAAGTATTATATTTTCATCATATTTAGGTTTATTTCATTATAATTAACCTAACTTCACTTCTTGAGTGTGGTCGGGATAACACGTAAGTACTTTTTCATATTTGGGCTGGTGTATCAAATTAAGAAGATACACATAATTGTTATATTTTCGACATCTGTTGTAATAATATCACTCATTAGACAATCGAATTCATCTTGGTAATTATATATTAATTACAACTGAATTTCACAAACGTGTTTATTTTGATTGCAATTAATACTCCAAAAGACATTGACATCTAGTTCAATGCCCGACCTGTTTATTATACCAAATTTGTCACTTGCAACAAAAAATTTTTTTATATGTATTCGAAGTTACGCCCAAATATGGTTCAATTTATTTGGGTGACAACTTGTGAGTGCTTATGCTAATGATTTGAGACATGAACAAAGAACATGCTTTTGTAAAATTTATTGTGTACTACCTTTTGTGCACTCCCATTTAACTGAATAGTATGAAAAACAGTGGAACTAACCTTGAGAAATGCTTATTTAATAGGCCTAGGCTCTTAGGAGCCTTTGTGGTTACAGTAAAGAAGACATTCCATTCTAAAATGAAGAAATAGTTCTTTGAACATCGATAGGAACTTTGGATTGGGACTTAGGACTCAAGAAGCGAACAAGAAACACCCTTCTTTGTGCATCTGTTGTAATTTTTGTTCGTTTTAGGTTTAACGCTGCTTCCGTTATGTCATTTAATACTCACACTATTAACATGATACAGTAAAGACAATTATCCTCTCCATTTAAGATTTTTGGAACACATCAACCTCGCACATTTTTTCATGACTTTGCCTTCGCGCGTGTGCAATGATAAATGATTATCAGTAGTTACGTAGCATTGCGCGTTGAGATCCAAAGAGAAATTACCCTTTGCGCGCTGCGATATGTCCCATTTCTGAAACAAATTTCCGTTACTCTATCATATTTATGCTGTGTTTACTACTGCTAACCTTTCATTGAAGCGCTAAGCCATCTGAGTTCAACACAGCTGCACACGCTCTTCCTCCGCTGGAATTCGTTCGGTGTTCCAGTCTTTATTTCATCCTATCATGCTCCAAAATCTCGTAAATCCTTTCCTAGGACCTCTTGCCTCCCCACTCAGGGACGACCTGCCTTTCATTTGACCCATGATGGAAGACGAAAATAAAGAATTTTCCACAATATACCATCCATCATCGGTAATACTTGACAATTTCAAACTTTCTTATCTAAAAGAACTGCGATTGTTGTAGACACGGCCGTACCCAAATTATTGCAAAGGGTGTTTTATACAATAATTTTTTTTTTGGGGGGGGGGGTTTATAAAGAAAAAACTCAAAAAGTGCATAAAAATTGTTTAAATATATTTTTCCTACGTTTTTACGAGTCAGACAAATATTCTGGGGGCGGGGGTAAAACCCCCTACAGCCCCCTTGATATGGCCTTAGATGATTTTTTACTATATTATCAGTTTGCATTTTAAACGACTTCAACCGAAAGCACGGAGGTATAGAGGGCACGTAGACATGGTAGAAGACGCAGGGATTTTTACAACTTGCGACCCAAGTAAGTTCTACTGGTCTTAACCACTTACAGTTTTCCCGTACGTAGAAATTATCACTTTCTGTAAACTATTGAAGCTGATTTTAAATATATAAGTTTCATCAAGTTTAGTCCTACCCATCAAAAGTTACGAGCCTGAGAAAATTTGCGTTATTTTAGAAAATAGGGGGAATCACCCCCTAAATCTTAACGAAAATCACACCATCAGATTAAGCGTATCAGAGAACCCTACTGTAGAAGTTTCAAGCTCCTATCTACAAAAATATGAAATTTTGTATTTTTTGCCAGAAGGCAGATTTCGGATGCGTGTTTATTTGTTTTTTATTATTTTTTTTTCCAGGGGTAATCGTATCGACCCAGTTGTCCTAGAATGTTGCGAGAGGGCTCATTCTAATGGAAATGAAAAGTTCTAGTGCCCTTTTTAAGTGACCAACAAAATTGGAGGGCACCTAGGCCCCCTCCCACGCTAATTATTTCTCAAAGTCAACGGATCAAAATTCTGAGATAGCCATTTTATTCAGCGTAGTCAAAAAACCTTATAACTATGTCTTTGGGGACGACGTACTCCCCCACAGTCTCCGTGGGAGGGGCTACAAGTTACAAACTTTGACCAGGGCTTACATATAGTAATGGTTATTGGAAAGTGTATAGGCGTTTTCAGGAGGATCTTTTGGTTGGGGGGAGGGGTTGAGAAGAGGGGGTATGCTGGGGGAACTTTCCATCGAGGAATTTGTCATGGGGGAAGAAAATTTCCATGAAGAGAGCGCAGGATTTACTAGCATTATTAAAAAAAAAATGAAAAAATAAATATGAAAAAGTTTTTTTCAGCTGGAAGTAAGGAGCAGCACTAAAACTTAAAACGAACAGAAATTATTACCCATATGAGGGGCTTACCTCCACCTAATACCCCGCTCTTTACGCTAAAGTATTTTTAGTAATTTCAACTATTTATTCTGTGGCTTTTGTGATTCAGGGGTCATTCTTAATGAATTGGGACAAAATTTATGCTTTAGTGTAAAGAGCTAGGTACTGACGAGGGGGGCGAACCCCCTCATATATGCAATGAAAACATGAGAATACAAAAGTTCTTTACGTAAGCTAATTTATAAGTTACGTATATCTTTTACTAATAAAAAGATTCGTAAAAAATTAAAAGTTCTAGTTGCCTTTTTAATTAACCAAAAAATTGGAGGACAACTAGGCTTCCTCCCCCGCACTTTTTTCTCAAAATTGTTCGATCAAAATTATGAGAAAGCCATTTAGCCAAAAAAAAAAATAAATTTGCAAATTTCGTTTTAATTATTCCTCTGCGGAGAGCCAAAATCAAAACATGCATTGATTCAAAAACGTTCAGAAATTAAATTAAAAAAAAACAAGTGTTTTTAACTGAAAGTAAGGAGCGACATTAAAAATGAACAGAAATTACTTCGTATATGAAAGGGGCTGCTTCCTCATCAATGCCCCGCTCTTCACACTAAAGTGTTTTACTGTTTTAAAAAGAAGAGTTGAGAGAAAGAGTCAAACTTTAGCGTAAAGAGCGGGGCGTTGATGAGGAAGCAGCCCCTTTCATATGCGAAGTAATTTCTGTTCTTTTTAAGTTTTAATGTCGCTCTTTACTTTCAGTTAAAAAAAACTTGTTTTTTTTTATTTAATTCTTTACAAATCCAAACTAAAAGGGTTTCATATTTGGTAATTCTGAAGCTTCTCAATATATTAATATATTTGTCGTAATTTTTCAACTTTCATGCTCTTTTTTTAAACCAAGCAGTTCATCTCTTAAAAAATTATTTATACCATATCTTATTCTAATGAGTATCAGCATTCTAATCAATCTACTTGCTGGCGAAATCGAGCTAATGTTTCTACATTGTTACTATGTTCAGTCACCTCATATTTTAAAGTAACAAGAATACTTAAAACGAGGTCTCATTCTTACCAAGTGTCTTACGTGATAAAAGATTAAGAAAACCTGAGAAAACAATTTTTAACGAAAAAGATAAGCACTATATCTAGTCTGGCAGTTTTACGCTGCATTATTCCCTTTAGTTGACGATTGGCATATAAATAGAATCCTTATTGTCTTCTGATTCCAACAATATCACTTTTACTCCTTGATTTTTATATATTCCCACTAGCCTATATTTGTCCAATAGCCCTATTGAACGTAAAAGTTATACCACCGTATTGCTTGTTGTATTGCTCACCGATCACATGCAGATGAATTGGGTGTTAATGCTGTTTGGTTGGGCTTTAGTCAGGGAGCCACTTGCCAAAAATATGACGAGTAGGTGATCAGTAAGCAGCAGAAGGTTTGTCTAAAGAATATGGTGCGATCATTAGTACTGATCGAAAACTTTACTGAATTAGAGTACTGAATTAGTCATTTATTTGAAAAAATGACGTTTTCTGCTCTTACAAAATACGTTTTGTAAAAACTTTCAACAATGATCACGCAGCCTATGGTAATCGATACCCCTTATTACGAGTACACACAATGCTGATGACCTCGAAACTCGCAATTTCATTGTTTTCTTTCACAAAAAAATTATCGCACAAATATTCAAGCATTTGACGAATAACGGGAAGTTTTACCATGACTTCTTCTAACAGTAACTGCTACCTATTTAGCGCAATGTACACATTAACAAACAAACTTAAAAATATACCAGTTCAGCATGTGTTAACCGCAACGAATTGCGTCACTCTGCGTCTTCACTAATACTTGAAAAATGAAAAGGGTTGTATAGTTTCTAGGTCACTCATTTTGTAGAACCCTTAATTTATTACCTAGTCAATTAATAAAAATACACCTCATAAATGGAAATTTTCAAGATGGATCAAAATTTTTTCCCAAAATGCTATAAATTATGGTATATTTTTAGTCGATTTTTAAAGATTACAATTGAACAGCAAGATATAAAGTAATTTTGGGAAAGGAATATTGAACTTTAAGAATTTTCTTTAATTTGACTAATAATTGAACAGTTTAGGAGCAGTTTTAATTTATTATTAAAGGGAATTTTTGTCAATTGAGATTGAATTTTAGTGAATTTGAAGAAATGGGTATGTAGCACCTATTTGTTGACTATATAAAGTCAATTTTCGTATTCAGCATGATTGATTAGGTCAGATTGCATTCTCAAAACTTCTGCTGCTTGCTGATCGCCCAAAACCTTCAATATCAACCAATATTTTTCTCATGTGGCTCCCTGACTACTTCTTTGTTAACAAGAAAATTTTCCTCTTGTTTCCTTCTATGATTGAGTGCGGAAACGAAGAAGAACTAAAACAACAAAAAACCTTAATAATTGTAAAAAAGCTAAAAGAAAAATCGCAGAAAATCCCTGTTTTCGGGTATGAAGAGACTTAAGATGGGGCCAGGGAGCATGAAAATGTTTTTAATTCTTATGTCATTTATACTTTTAGAGAAAACGATTATTGAAAGTTTTCCTAAAGCCACTAGTAGCCTGGTTCCCTTTTGCAAAATCGTATTCACAATTTTAGATATCTTATCTCTTAGCTTCGAAACCCTCATTACCATACTATAAATATCTTAAGCCTTATTACCTTTAAATCCTCTTGATATAATATCTTATTCATGCTTAATATAAAAAAGTGCTTGCTTCATTTCTAAATTGTTTCAGAATCATTTATTGCTTTCTATCATTTCCCAAGACTTTAAAACGCATTCTCAAAGACGTTCTGCCCGCCTCATCTTGAGGCTCTTTTACCACTAGATTTAGACCCCGCCATATATTTGACTGGAACTACTCTGGACTGGAAAACTTTTCCTCAGTTTCTTAACAGGTTAATACAGTATCTAGTATTATGCATAATAGTTACAAAACGGCCATAAATCGTGATTTGAGAGTTTTCCCTTTTCTGTGTTCTAAGAGACACACACGGTTGAACGACACTGCTATGTGTTGAACACTATTTAAATGTATGTAGAGTTCACAAAAAAATTTTGTCTTCCATGTTTGTCATTTTCATTCTGTTGAGAGTTATATCACAGGAAATCGTATATTCCTGTCACTTTGTGTTTTGTCTGGGATTGTAATTACGCACACATATTTATGCATAGGAAACACACACCTGGACTGCAGTAAAGAAAACATTCTCCGCCTGTCTTTCACCGTAGATATTTTCTAACTTTTGTCATATTTCACCGGAAATATTTATTAGGAATACTCTTCTTTATTAATTTTTGTTTTTTTTTATTAAATTTTCTTCCATAATTATTTCAAAAAACGCTCAGAATAGTTATGACCAAAACCAAGAGTTCCAGTTTGTTATATGAACAAATTAGAAGACCAAATGGGGTAAACCATCTTCTTGATTTTTTACGATCATTTTTATTGTGTTAAGGGGGGAAACAAACACTTTAAAAGGCCATTCTTAATAGAAATTCTTCCCTTTTTTGTGTGTTTTTGTGATATGCTAATATGTGAATATGCCAATTGCTATAGAGTGAGAAAACCAACCCTCCTCCTTTGCAATGTCAGTTAGACTTTGTCGTACCAGAAGTGTAACTGACCCAATCTTGCCTAAATTTTACTGAATGATATTGTTTACCATCAATGCTTACTGTCTATAATGATTACATGACTTAAAGGCGTCTTAACCCCCCTATACCCTCGACGCGTATCAAGGAATTCATTTCGGAGGGCTCCAATTTATTTCATCGTGCCCAACCATTGACTCCTTAATTTGTGACATACTACAGACAGACACCATGTGTTTTGGTGATCGCCTTGCGCTGCTTCTTACATGACACCAGCACAGGTTTTATACCGTTTCCTTCTAATTGTTTGAACACTAAACTGTGTTTAGGTCTGAATATCTAAACTGATTGTTTGCTACCATCCTTGTTGGATGCTTGGTGGTTGTTTAACTGCTCGCGTGTTGCAATATTTCTCTATATTATCTAGTATCAATTCAGGGATTTAATCTACGAGTCCAACTATTTGTTTTCTTATAGGTATGTCACGAACTATTGTAGCCAGGGACCCACACAGCGGGGGATCGGAGCCCCCCCCCCCGAAGTCCTAACTTTTATGGAAATCCTGGACATTTCTTATTTAAATTATGAAATAAAATCAGTTTCTTCACTGTTACCCCCCACCTCCACTCCAATCACCCTCCCCCCCCAAAAAAAATGCTGAGCAAGTGCCTGATTGAATCCTATGTTAGAATGTAGTCTACGCAGTTACGTACAGTTCTAAGACCTCACAGGAGATTATACACTCCAGTGTGTCTCCCCCCTCGCTGCAAATTCTGACCAGCTGTTAATCTTGCAATTGAAAAGGCAAGCGTACTGTTACCCCCCACCTCTACTCCAATCACCCTCCCCCCCCCCAAAAAATGCTGAGCAAGTGCCTGATTGAATCCTATGTTAGAATGTAGTCTACGCAGTTACGTACAGTTCTAAGACCTCACAGGAGATTATACACTCCAGTGTGTCTCCCCCCTCGCTGCAAATTCTGACCAGCTGTTAATCTTGCAATTGAAAAGGCAAGCGTTTATATAAGGTACATCCACGTGTGGTATAAAGAAATATTTTTGCTGAAATTAATTGTAATGATTGGTTCTCATTGAGTCCGAAATCTGCAATTACTATTTGATGTTTGCACTGAAGCGTGAAAATACAACCATCTTTGTGGTATTTCGCTGCTAGTTTTTGCATCCGAGCAATGTATTAGCCTCTTTCTTATCGAAGATTTATAATTTAAAGTTCAAATTTTGATCGCAGTCAGCACAACAATGAAAGCCATTTCATTAAATGACCATTTATCATTTTCTTCTTTTTTTCCCTCGATCTCATGATTTCATATTCACTGTTTTGACGGATGCAGAAGACTGCCAAAGAGCATGGGAAACTATAAAATGGAAACTTCGGCGATTTAACATGGAAAGATAGGAGTTGAAAACTACTAGCCCCAGACGCAGTGTAGTGGCTGGCGAAATAATTAAAATGTCTTTAAATAAGTAGAAAAATTCAAGTCGAACTGGATAATTAGTAAAGGCCTAACCAAATAGTTTTGAAAACTCATAGCTTCCCATGCTCTTTGGGTCTGATCTGTATATTTATATCACTTACAGGTGAAGTCTCTGTGTAAGTCTGAAAAATAAAGTATTTGGCTGTTTAGGGTAGGCTAACCTACTGTTTAAAAGACATAAGGCCTAGCTTATTTGTCTGTGATGGCAAAGGGTTATGCCTAATTGCCTTGTTAACATAATTAGGCGTAGTACATATTACTAGACCTAATTATTAGTAGGCCTAGGTTTGATGAGGGCAAATCATGGCTAATTAATTAGGCTTTAAAATGCCAAATTTCACCAGACGCTAGATGGCGTTGGTGATTTTTTTTTTACACTAGCGCCAGTTTCCACTCTTATGAGTTACCAGTAATCTTTGGCAGACTGCTTTAAGGTTCACGTTCATGTTCAAGTTTTGTTAGGTTATTCTTCTGCTTTCCAACGGTTTTAATATATGGATGAGAGACGCAAATTGTCTTACACTCGATATCTGAATTTCAGTTCTATCCATCTACCAAATTAAGATTTGGTGTTCAGGGTTGTTTAAATGAAAGCACATTGGAAATTGGTACCTTCCACGTTTTTTAAGCACGTTTCCATACTTTCTTCAAAAAGTATAGGAAATATAATAATTCTGGTTCGGTGAATGGCTAGATATGAGACTAACGATCCAATTATATAAGTATCTCGTCTTTTTGGCGTAAGCTACTGCCACAGGCTTGTAATAAAATGTCTTGGTTCAGAGGGAGCATGTAACTTAAGATGCTCTTTAACGCCGCCTTTTTTATATTTTTATGGGACTTTATTGTGCAGAATCCAGTAGAAAAACATTTTGCTCAGCAAGGGACTTCGTTGTTTGAGGAAATGATGAGTGTTAATATTGGAAGTGACAAGATTGTAGAAATTCCGAGTCTTTCACGCCACATTTATAAAAATGTCTTCCCATTTTTTTGCATATCTAAATAGTTTTGGCCATGGGGAGTCAGGTAGTCATAGGGAGTCAGGGCTCACTGACCAGCTCCTAAAAAATATCCTAATTTATATTTTCTGGCAAGTCTGCATTTATGAACTTGTTGTCTAGTATAGCTTAAGCGACATTAAAGCTCAAAACGGAAAAAATAATTCCTGTATATGAGAAGGACTGCCGCTCCTTCAACTCTCGCTCTTTGTGCTAAGTTTAACTTGCACTTACCTGAAAGCATTTTAGAGTTTAGAGAATATAGTCAGTGAATAATTGTTGGCGTTTTATTTGTTGATTACGTTTTATTTGTTCAACTAAACGTTTTATTATTTTTTAAAGAAAATCTAACCAGATAAACCGTTCCATTCTTGATTCTTTGTGAAGAAAAACATCGCAATAAACGTAAGCATGTAAACATTTATAAAACTGATCTTCTATTAAGGCATCTGTTCTTGAAGCATTGATGGAAAAAAGTTAAACTTTGACGTAAAGGGTGGGGGGATTGAGGGTGGAGGTGGCCTAGCCATATAAAGGATAACTTTGTTTTGGTTTGAGTTTTAATGTCGTTCTTTATTTTCGATTAAGAACTTGTTTTTGTTGTTGTTGTTTGGTATTCTATACGTTTTACTATCATACTCGGTGTATTATCAATAGTACCCTGGCCTCTACACTAAAGTTCAAGCTTTGTAACAATGCTTCGGAAATGGAAATGACCCTTGAAAAAGATGACGCCTTAAAATTTTTATGAGGAGCCTTAAACGAGAGGATGGTTTTTCAAGAATTGTTATTTATATTTCTAGGGGGAGAATCCGTTGTAAAAATACTATTTCTGGGGAAAATCCCCCTTCCTCTTCTGCCTTTGCGTAGGTAAGCAAGTGTTGTGGTGTTTCTCCAAGAATAGCAGAAAAATAATTAAAATAAATGAACATATCATCTATATTTACATAAAAACTAGCCTACAATGCTCTCGAGTTCTCAACATGTTCCATACCTATCGCGAGGAGTCTCCACAGCCACCCAATAATATCATTTAAATGTAGTTTTTATTTCCTTTGCAAATATTTCTGTAGTAATAGGGAGCCCTGTTCTGGCCAAAATATCTAATTTGTATTACAAAATGGCAGAAATCGGCACTTTTCTGTGGTAGACTTTGTAAAATGTAGGGCTTATTTGTAACTCGTCAACAATTCTAAATTAGTGGTTCTCAAAATTGCGACGTGATCTCTCATGTTACTTTAAAAGAGAACTAGATATGTTCATTTCCGTTCTAGTGAGCCTTCTCCTAATATTCTATGACCACTGAATTGATATGATCACGCCTGAGGGAAAAACAAGTAAACAAACAATACAGTGAATAAACGCACGTGTTATATATTTAAAAAAAAAATTACAAAATTTTGCGTAAATACATTGTAAAACCACACTGGCTATACATGACGTATGAAACCAAGAAAAAAAGAATAGTTGAGAAAACGAGCATTTTGTCAGCCAGTAGCAAAACATGAAGACAAAATCAAGCAAATATTCGACAAGGACCTCCGCCAACTCGTCCTCAGTGCTTAAAAAAAGAAGAAGAAAAAAAAACAACAACAAAAATCAAACCTTTCGAAGTGAATTGAACAAGAGGAGAAAATAAGCTGAATGAAAAAAAAAACAGCCAGAAATCAACAAAAGAGAACTCACCAATTAGAATGAACAAGCATTCTTGCCTTGAAATAGATTTTGCCTGCCTGCAAATGAAAACCGAAATTGCAGACAGGCAAAATCGACTGCAAGGCAAAGAATACTTGTTTGTTCTAATTGGTGAATTCTCTTTCATCGATTACTATCTGGGTTTTTTCCATTCAGTATCTTTGCTCCTCGTCTTCAATTAACTTGATTTTTTTTTTTTTTTTTTTTTTTTTTTTTTTTTTTTTTTTTTTTTTTTTTTTTTTTTTTTTTTTTTTTTTTTTTTTTGAGCACTTTGGATGAGTTTACGGAGGTCATTGTCGAAATATTTGCTTGTTATTCGTCTTCATATTTTGCTACTGAATGACAAAATTTTCCGTTTTTGCACATGGGAACTTGATTCTGCAATTATCATTAAGATCACAGTGGAAACTTGCAGGTTGCAGGAGGTGTTTCCTCTTTTTTCTGAAGTCGCGCAAATTTCCTCAGGCTCAGAACTGTAGCAGGTAAAGAAATTCTTTTGATACATTTGTTTTCATTTAAACTTCGTTTTAGACTTTCGGTTACTAATAGACCCATGCCGTTCTGTACATACAGGTATCTACCATGAACTGTTTGATATTTGAAAAGATAACATTTGTAACAAGGAAAACAAAAGTTTGAAACAGTATATTCAATTTTCTGAGATATGCTTATCCTTTAAATAAATGGAAGCAAAGTTCCATTTTTAATCACCTTGTTTTTTTCTATTTAACTAAGCTTCTGATATAAAGAATTATTACAGTCTAATTTTAACTATTATTATCTGATGATGTATAGTAACTAAGCAAATAAATTTTGATGAAAGTAAACTTGTTTGTTCGTTTTTGATTATCTCACGGGTTTCATATCTTCTCAAAAACAAAAAAAATCGCGTAAGTTTCAAATTATCTTTGCTTTGTAATATGATATCAGGCAAAGAATATGCGTCTCCTTTTTTAATAAAAAGACAAAAACTTTTAACAGTTGGAATTCCCACGAGACGGTTGATACCTAGGAGATGCAGGGTTTGCACTGCGAAGGATTTGTTGCTTTTAATAAGCCCTAATTTTTCTACAAGCCATATTTTTTCAAGGTACGAGCGAAAGGTCAGAAATTTGGGGTACTTTGAAAGGAGACATCGGATTTCGAAAAGGTGTATTGATGCGGTATGTTTTGCGCAGAGTAGACATATATGTAGGACTTTTTCCAAGAGTGATGCAAATGGGATACATTGCAGGGGGTTGGGGAGTCCGTAAAAATGGCGAATTGTATGAAAACTATGTGAAGATCTGGTGAATGTCGCAAAAATCATGAAGCTTTGAGAGACAGGAACCTGAAAAAGCCCTCCTACGCATAGTCAAGCCTGAAATAGGGGGTTCTAAAATCCAATTTAACAGACAGAAAAGTGGTAAAAATCTTTTTTATGGGTGCGTGTGCTCACGACCTGGGACTCAACGGATGCGCTCATCGCCATACAGGGCCGGATTTAAAGTTTTGACGCTTCTAGCCCCAAGCGTTTTTCCTGCTCCGTTTTTGCGAAATTTTTGAGGGTATCCACACAAATTTTGGGATAGTGGGAGTATTGAACAGAACGCAAATAGTGAGCCAAAAGTAATGAAAAAGACAGGTGATACTTAACTCTCAGCTGCCATTCTTGGAAGACATAGGGAGCGCGGAGGTGGAGCGTACCTGGCACTTTGACGATATATCATATTAAACCAGTTCTGTCAAGAAAGAAAATCACTCAGTGATAGTTTATTGCGCTCCCTGGAAATGAACTCCCCTAGGACCGGGACTAGTGGGCCTATTGATAAGTCGGGGTCTGTCACAATAAAACCGCTGATTGAAAATACCTGAAAATTATTCATGTGGCTATTTAACATTATTTACATATTCCTGGTGTAAAAAAGACCCTTGGTTATGTCTTTACTTTCTATCCCTTTTCAAAAGAAAGAATTTAGCACATTACAATAATGACAAGATTCAACAAAAATATAGTGCCATCTATGTCCATACAATATTTTTGTATTGCATATTTTTATAATAATTATAATTTATAATAATTAGCATAATTTTATAATATAATTATTTTTCCCATGGTTTCATCTTACTGTCCGGCTAAGTTTTGTTGGTTCTCGATAAATAAATTTAATAGACTATAAATGCAAGGTTTTTATTCGGAATATTATTATTATATCTTTTTTGTTTTTACGTATTGCTGTTTATGGTTGAAAGGCTGCTTGTAAGCTATCAAACAGTTCGTGGTAACGAACTGTAGTAAGGAGCGACCCGGCTCAATGGTAACCAAAACTCTAAAAAATTGAACTTCGATATCAATAGCTACATCGAAAGAATCGCATTTTAATGCTGATTTTAAATATATAAGTTTCATCAAGTTTATGTTTACCCATCAAAAGTTACGAGCCTGAGAAAATTTGTGTTATTTTAGAAAATAGGGGGAAACACCCCCTAAATTTCGTAGAATCTTAACGAAAATGACACCATCAGATTCAGCGTATCAGAGAACCCTAGTGTAGAAGTTTCAAGCTCCTATCTACAAAAATGTGGAATTCTGTATTTTTTTCCAGAAGACAAATCACGGGTGCGTGTTTATTTGTTTTTTTGTTTTTTTTTTTTTTCCAGGGGTCATCGTATCGACCAAGTGGCCCTAGAATGTCACAAGAGGGCTGATTCTAACGGAAATGAAAAGTTTTAGTGCCCTTTTTAAGTGACCAAAAAAAATTGGAGGGCATCTAGGCCCCCTCCCATGCTCATTTTTTCCCAAAGTCAACGGATCAAAATTTTGAGATAGCCATTTTGTTCTGCATAGTCGAAAACCATTATAACTATGTCTTTGGGGATGACTTACTCCCCCACAATCCCTGGGGGAGGGGCTGCAAGTTACAAACTTTGACCAGTGTTTACATATAGCAATGGTTATTGGGAAGTGTACAGACGTTTTCAGGGGGATTTTATTTTGTTTGGGGGTGGGGCTGAGGGGAGGGGGCTATGTTGGAGGATCTTTCCTTGGAGGAATCTGTCATGGGGAAAGAAAAATTCAATGAAAAGGGCGCAGGATTTTCTAGTATTACTATAAGAAAATAATGAAAAATAAACATGAAAACGGTTTTTTCAAATGAAAGGAAAGAGTAGCATTGAAACTTAAAACGAACAGAGATTATTACGCATATGAGGGGTTCTAAAAAATACTTTAGCATAAAGAGCGAGGTATTTAGAAGGAGATAAATTCCTCGCTCTTTATGCTAAAGTTTTTTTAGTAATTTCTACTTTTTATTCTACGGCCTTTCTGATTCAGGGGTCATTCTTAAAGAATTGGGACAAAACTTACGATTTAGTGTAAAGAGCGATGTATTAACGAGGGTACAAACCCCCTCGTATACATAATAAAAATGTAAGATTATGAAAGTTTGTTACGTAAGTTAATTCTTAAGTTACGTATATTTTTTACTAATAAAAACGTTCGTTAAAAATTAAAAGTTCTAGTTGCCTTTTTAAGTAACCGAAAAATTGGAGGGCAACTAGGCCTCCTTCTCCACCCCTTATTTCTCAAAATCGTCTGATCAAAACTAAGAGAAAGCCATTTAGCCAAAAAAAGAATTAATACGCGAATTTCGTTTTAATAATTTATGTGCGGAGAGCCAAAACCAAACGTGCATTAATTCAAAAACGTTCAGAAATTAAATAAAAAAACAAATTTTTTAGCTGAAAGTAAGGAGCGACATAAAACTTAAAACGAACAGAAATTACTCCGTATATGACATGGGTTGTCCCCTCCGCAATCCCTCGCTCTTTACGCTAAAGTTTGACTCTTTGCCACAATTCTACTTTTTAAAACAATTAAAAGCTTTAGCGTAAAGAGCGAGGGATTGCGGAGGGGACAACTCATTTCATATACGGAGTAATTTCTGTTCGTTTTAAGTTTTAATGTTGCTCCTTACTTTCATCTAAAAAAATTAGTTTTTTTTATTGAATAATGAAATAGAGCAAAAGTCATCGAGTCTTTCACTAGCCATAACAAAGTCTTCAGAAAATGGAAGGGATGGAGACGCACAAACTGCCCCTAATTTTGTCTAACACTGAGTTTAAGTACCCCTACCCCCCCCCCCCCCACACACACCAAAAAAACCTTCTTTATAAGTTTAAACTCATTCTCCGAGCAATGAGATAAAATTGGATATACTCTCTTGTAGTCTGCTGTGATGGTTGCAAACCAACTGCACTTTATTTATTATTTTCTTCTTTTTTTCCCTCGATCTCATGATTTCATATTCACTGTTTTGACGGATGCAGAAGACTGCCAAAGAGCATGGGAAACTATAAAATGGAAACTTCGGCGATTTAACATGGAAAGATAGGAGTTGAAAACTACTAGCCCCAGACGCAGTGTAGTGGCTGGCGAAATAATTAAAATGTCTTTAAATAAGTAGAAAAATTCAAGTCGAACTGGATGATTAGTAAAGGCCTAACCAAATAGTTTTGAAAACTCATAGCTTCCCATGCTCTTTGGGTCTGATCTGTATATTTATATCACTTACAGGTGAAGTCTCTGTGTAAGTCTGAAAAATCAAGTATTTGGCTGTTTAGGGTAGGCTAACCTACTGTTTAAAAGACATAAGGCCTAGCTTATTTGTCTGTGATGGCAAAGGGTTATGCCTAATTGCCTTGTTAACATAATTAGGCGTAGTACATATTACTAGACCTAATTATTAGTAGGCCTAGGTTTGATGAGGGCAAATCATGGCTAATTAATTAGGCTTTAAAATGCCAAATTTCACCAGACGCTAGATGGCGTTGGTGATTTTTTTTTACACTAGCGCCAGTTTCCACTCTTATGAGTTACCAGTAATCTTTGGCAGACTGCTTTAAGGTTCACGTTCATGTTCAAGTTTTGTTAGGTTATTCTTCTGCTTTCCAACGGTTTTAATATATGTATGAGAGACGCAAATTGTCTTACACTCGATATCTGAATTTCAGTTCTATCCATCTACCAAATTAAGATTTGGTGTTCTGGGTTGTTTAAATGAAAGCATATTGGAAATTGGTACCTTCCACGTTTTTTAAGCACGTTTCCATACTTTCTTCAAAAAGTATAGGAAATATAATAATTCTGGTTCGGTGAATGGCTAGATATAAGACTAACGATCCAATTATATAAGTATCTCGTCTTTTTGGCGTAAGCTACTGCCACAGGCTTGTAATAAAATGTCTTGGTTCAGAGGGAGCATGTAACTTAAGATGCTCTTTAACGCCGCCTTTTTTATATTTTTATGGGACTTTATTGTGCAGAATCCAGTAGAAAAACATTTTGCTCAGCAAGGGACTTCGTTGTTTGAGGAGATGATGAGTGTTTATATTGAAAGTGACAAGATTGTAGAAATTCCAAGTCTTTCACGCCATATTTATAAAACCTTCTTTATAAGTTTAAACTCATTCTCCGAGCAATGAGATAAAATTGGATATACTCTCTTGTAGTCTGCTGTGATGGTTGCAAACCAACTGCACTCTGCTGATTGTAAAAGTCCTTTGGATCAATATCGGTTTGAGCTACCCGTTTTATAATCTCACATGGTTGGCTAGGTTTTACGGAAAATTACAAACTGTATGATATAAAGTAAGATTATGCATGTAAATACTAATTATAAAAATAATTGTAATTTTATTCGACCCATTGGCATGAATTGTGTCCAAGAAACGTGAAAGAATTGGATTTTGTTTTACGATTTCTAACAAGCTTTAACCACAGAATCACGCATGTCTAAGGAACGGTGAAAGAGGATTATCCTTCAGCCCATCTTGAAGCTCGGTAATAATAGTGGGGCCGTTAAGCATAAGAATCGTGCACTCCTGGCAAAAAGCGCCAAAATTGGTGGACGTATAGATTAAAATACGGGGAATCTAATGGTGACGGGAAGCACGAGCGCCCGAAGCGCTAAAAAATGTGCCAGTTTACCAGCATCTCCACAGAATCATCAAAACCTCTGAATATACATTTTTAGATATGGTGATTCCAATGGTGGTTGTATAAAAAGTAAAGGATCGCTCAGAAGCACGCAGTAGAGCGCTAAAAAAAATGCGTAAAGCGCGAAATAGGAGTGCCTATCTCATGTAGTACCAAAACAGGCAAAAACATAGTTTATAATACTAGAAGTCCGAAGCTTGCAAGTATAAGCTCGAGTCTGCACGTCAAAGTGTAAATTTGCGCGCTCAAAAGCGTCCAAAAAGCGCAAAACCCACGGAATGTTTGAAGGAACTCCGGAAAAAGTGGTAATGTAGTACAAAGTATGGGGAACCCAATAATCACAGATAGAAAGTCGAGCGATTGCTTTATACAACCTTTGCAATCGCTGAAAAGTGCGCTAAAATTGGTGTTGAAAAGAAAGTAAATCTGCTAGCCCGAATCTGGTCCTGGCATGTCTTAATTCCTGCTTCAAACGCAAAAATAGAAAAATTTTCAAAGCATTAGTTTGCTAAAACAAGCGATAATTCGAAATGACATCGAACATGCAATACGAAGCGTGATTTAGAGCGTCCAGCAGAGCCCACGACGCTTAATGACACGAAGAGACTGAAGGATTTGGCACACGCATAGAGACTTACATGGCAATTTTTGTAGACGCGTAAACAAAAAGGCCATTTCTGTTTGCTACTTTAGCTAACTTGTCTTGGTTGTCATTGTTATTGGAAAATGGTGTATAAAATAAGACAATAATTATCACATAATATGGATCTTTGCTGAGATATTAGGTCACATGTTGAACAACCGAGATTCTAAGTTAGGCTTAAGCCATAAAAAGGACATAAAAAAACATAGTACATAAAAATTCATTGCACTTGGCAGGACCCGTGGCTTGAACATTACTTGGTAGACTCAAATGAGCTGCTCTTGCAGTTGCAGCGCCCAGAGTATTTCTTTTTGTAACTGCATCTTATAAACTCTCTACAGGCGACAGAAGCTCGGGGCAGGATTGACCATCGGGGAGACCAAAGCCCATTAATAGTCTTTTTCCATCCGTAATCGTTGGGGTTCTTTTCGGGAATAATGGCAATATGAGAACTGGACCATACCTGGGCTTGAAAGTAAACGTGCTGAATGTGTTGGTTTAGTGCATATTGGGCTGGCGGAAGTCTGTCCGTGGATGATCGTTTTCCCTGAACAGATACTTCCTCAACTTGTTTACCAACTCTTTCCTATCGGATCTGTCACATACAAGCACAATGAACTTTTCAATCCGTCCAAAGTCATTTTCAGTAAGTTCTTGAAGAGGAGAAGACAGGTGGTTGAAGACCGGTGTTATGTCACTCTGTGCTTTCCAAAACCCTTCTTTGCCATGCCACAGGAATGGGCAGACAGTGTCTCAGCCACTTAGACCATGGCAAAAAAGTAGTGACTGTACCTCTTCTTCGCCAATTGCAATTGCTATGTCGTGAACAGGAATGTAGCGGAAACTCTTCCCTCGGCCGTAGGCTACGTAAAGTTGACCAACCCCAATAAGAAAGTACTTTACGTAAGCAGAACAACTACATCTGAATCAACCGTTCTGACAGTGATAAATTTCATGTTGCAGCATGCTTGATGAAGGCAGTGCAGGACTATCCTGCTATCTCCCTCCTCGTGGTTGCTAGGATGAATTTCAGCCAAGTCGGTTAGAATAAGACTTTCTTCACTATCACTCGAAGTCACGACAACCAAATGATTGGTAACAGAGTCGCATATACACTACAAGTTTTATTTTCTGGCAAATGTTTCATATATTAGAACGTATACAAGCGAAAACATCGCATAAAAAGGGCCTCGTGTAGTTAAAATCTAAATTATTCTATTACATCTCTGTAGGGGAATTACCTTAAATCCCACTTCCCAGCTTGATAAGCTAGTAGACATCCTTGTATAGACATCTTGCTGGTGATGTGATCTCATTAAGTTTCAATATTTACTGGTGCAGCCTCCATTCAGCTTTATCAGAAAGAGTGGAAGGTATCTTAATGAATGATTGGCTCAGAACGGTTGTTCCAGAAAAGGAAGGTGCAGCACATGGGCGCCCATAAGGTGAGTTTCAGGGGGACTTACCTGGTCTAATCGGCACTTTCATTGCTGTATAATAGAAATCTAAAACCAAAAATAAAAAAAATGTAAGGCTGCATCATTCAGCCATAGGGGGCTGGAGTCCCTACTCCTGCTCCTCCATATGGGCGTCCGTGGTGAAGCATGTAAAGTAAAGAGGTTTTATCGTTCCTTCCTCTGAATTGTGAGAAGAATCAGCTTTTGTGTGTGATATCTTGTGTGGCTCACCGAAAAAGGGGCGAAGTTCCTTATTCTGAAAATGGAATTATCTGGTTACCTGTTGTTCCACTTCCAAAACCCTCCTCAGAGGCAATGAAAAAGGACATTTGTAACCAACTTGCAGAAAAATACTAGAACCTAGTTTTACCTAAGGAATGAAACATGGATTTGTACGGTACTATCAAAGGGACAAGGTTAACAACCGAACAAAAATAACAATTAAAATAACAGACAGAAGAGACACCGTTTTTTTAATTGGTAACCTTGGGCAATTTATGTTTTGACATGCCATCACGTTTTAGTAATAGTTTAGAATTAACGTAATTATATGATTATTTTGAAAGCAATTTTGTGGTCAGTTATGAGTGACTTTAACTAGAAATTAGAACAAACCTATACTTTAATATGTTTTTCTCAAGCCAACTTACCACTTATACTAAGTATTAATAAGGAATCTTTACATTTTGTCTTTACTAAACACTCTCTCTAATTTTCTTATTACTTTACATATTATGAAGTTTATCTGTGAATTCTATGTTTCTTATTATGATCATTATTCTGACATTATTTCCTTAATACCCACACCTGCCATAGATGAGTAAACTTGCTATGAAACAAAACGACAATCAAGGTCTAATTATTTAATTTTGTTCAGAATATATATATATATATATATATATATATATATATATATATATATATATATATGTGTGTGTGTGTGTGTGTGTATAATAGGACAGGAGTTACCCTCTTCTCAGCCTCTTTATGCTAAAGTTTTACTTTTCTGTCCCAATCCTCGGAGAATGACCGCTCAAATACAGGGGACGTTGGATTAGAATAAGAAGTATTTTTAAAGCATTATAAAATTTTTGTGTAAAGAGGAGGGGGCTTGAGGATGAGCAGTCCCCCTTACATAAGTGATATTTTCTGTTCGTTTGGAGCTTTAACGTCGCTCTCTTACATTTTTTATATTCAATATATCTTGAAACCTAGAGGTCTCACATGCAGCTTTTGTCGCTGGAAACTACTATTTTTACACATTTTGCACTTAATAGAATTTCAGCCCTAGTAGGGCCAACGTTGTTATTTTGTGCCGTAAAAACGGTCAGATCAATAATATTTCTGATATGGCTTTTATTGCTCGTAAACTGCACTAGAATTTTTAAGTTTCTTTTGAATGAGCCCTCTCCTTGTCTTCCACGATTACTAGTTTCATACGACCACCCCTGGAAAAAAAATAGTGTGTATTCACAATCTTTATTAGGAGAAATATTTGATTCTGCATTTTCATGGATAGTTTGTTACAATCTTAACAACAGGGTTCTCAGACCTGCTGACTTATATGATGTAATTTTTTTTAACATCGCTTCTTTTTTTGGGTTGTGTTTTCTCTCTTTTTCTAAAATCACCCAAAATTTCTTATGATGATAACTTTCGAATTATTGAAAATCGTATATTCTTTATATCGTTTTCGAGCCTCCTTTTTTAGACCTGTGATTATTATTGACTAGGGTCGAGTCTATTTACCGTTCATGACTGTGGTCCGTTTGGTTGTTAAACAACCATATTGATAGAATGAGTTTTTTCACATAACATGGTCCATTGAATCATAAGGAATTGAACTGTTTATTGATTGTATATCTTACTCTATTTGCTTTTTCTGCCCATTTGTTTCTTTTTATATACAATAAAGCTTACAAATCTTTCGAGTTAATTTGTATAGTTGCGTAATTCAGCATTTATTATTTGTCTTTTCCCTTTTAGCTTTTGCCCGTGAGACTTTCCCGGCAATATATATGCGGAGTAGTTTCTTTTTCTTTTTCTAGATTATTACATATTTATTATCACAGAAAAATATTTTGATCTGAAATAGAAATTGATTGAACCACATATTAAAAGTAACCTCGAAATGTGTAAAAATAGCTCCATTAAGGAACCTTAGTCTAGTTTTGTTTATTTATAATTATCTTTTTTATATGTTTACTTGTAAATTATTCGGTCTTATTTTAAATTTACTTTTCAGGACACAGGCAAGCGATTGGCTCAAAACTTATTATCAAACAAAATAACTCTACTCCACAAATGCAAGTGACTTATGAAAGGTAATAATTAAGTTTTTTACTGTACTATCTGCTACTAATTTTCTTGTCTTTCATTATTTGTCTTAAGAAATGTGGTATAGTTGGACCGTCGTAACATACTGATGCGTTCTTTCAATCAATTATGACCAATGTGGACCTGATTTAGCCTATTCAAAATTTCTTCCCCATCTCAAGCTTCGTTTTCATAGTCAATACAATAGAGTTTACTATGAAAATAGTGATGTATCTTCCAGAAACCACTATTATTTTTCCCTATGGGTCATCATATAGAACGGTTGGTCGTAGATAGACGCGAGAGAGCTCTTCTAATAACAAACTCCGAGCTGCGAAGCTCTAATTAAGGACCAAAACTGACTATAGAGGGCGACCTGTCGTCTCTTCAGTGTTCCATATGTCCAAGGACACCCCACAGCTCCACAAGTCATCGAAGCAAACTTCAAGATGGCCATGTTAGCGAAACCAGTCGAGGAGTCCCAGCAATACGTCCCCCGGAGGAACATGATAAATGCAGCTTTGGGTACGGGGGCACCAATTTATACAAACAGTTCGTTCTTTGTAGAAAAATATTTGAGTAGAAAGGCGGAAATGCTTTATCTTTCAAATCAGAGGAAGGCACGTATTTTCCAACTGTATGATCGGAGGACACAAAGGGGACATGTGGTCTCACGAACACCCAATCTCTCTCTCCCGCCCCTAGCCTTCTTTAACTCAAAATCATTTAGTAATTATGGTGGGTAAAATGTTAACCATTAATAATTATGGAATTCGTGGCACGTCACACGTAGGGAAAAAAAGTAAGTACATTCTTCACAATGGTACTTGCTTTCCATTAAAGATGGTATTTAAGGGTTGCTGAGCACGAATCTGAGGTGTTCATTGCAACGTAGATGCCATAACAAAAATATGTTCTGAGTATATTTCTTAAAAAATGGATTTGTTACAAGTTCTTAAAATTGTGTCTCGTACAGATTTTCGGTGTGTATGATTGGAGGCCAGAAGCAGAGATCCTGTGCCCATGCCCTGTCAGACACCATCTCTCCCTGTCCCAACTTCGTACATTTATAAATAATATACTTATATTGAGTCATAAGTATTCATGTATTATTTAGAATTGATTCTAATTTCTACTCTTTCCTTTTGTTTTGTTGTTTTAATAATTTCAGCTGACTTTGCTGAGACCATTGGGCAAAGCTTTCATAATCTAAAATATGACTAAGAGTAATCAGAGGGGAAGGCCTTCCTGACTTTTCGATATAATAATAAAAATGTGTGTTTGTTTTGTCCATTATTTGAGTTTAAAAAAGAAAACAAATTCCGGGTTTGATAACTGCAGTATGACCAGTGTTGATTTTAAAACACATTTATGAATGTTATGTATCATAGGTCATGGTAGGTCTGATTCAAAAGATAATTCGCTGAAAGAAATGTGCATTTCCATGCTCCTCCTAGCTACGCCACTGCTGCAGGGGCCCATATAAAGGATTTTTTATATCGGAACAAGACTCTAAAGGAAAGGAACTTTAGCAAGAATACTGTAATATTAATTTTGGGCATTTGAAACTGCCTCCTATGCTTGAAACTGTTCTATGTTAAATTTTAATCTTTATCCATTATTCTCTGCAAAATCTTCTGAAATTTATAAAAGAACATGACGCGAAGCAGAAATAGAAATTAGAAGCCACAATGATATTGTAAAAATGTATCTTATTTGAAAATAGTTTTTATTAATTTGGAAGAAATTTAAAATATCATTCAGACTTCAGCATTTCGAAAGAGATTGATATGTATGATAATAAAAGGATATGGTACTTGTTACTATGGTATATTTTATATATAGAATAATATTGTATGTGTATAATTTTTAATATGGCAGTTGTTAATATGATATATGCTATATATGGTATAATATGGTACATGTAGAATATAATATGTTAATATACTACTACTACTATTACTTACAACTCACCGCAGAACCAAGCCGCCTAAGGCGAACACAGCTCCGCACGTTCCTCCTCCATCCCAATCTATTCAAAGCCTCCCTCTTTACACCCTCCCAGGAAGTTCCCATTTCCTTTAAATTTTTCTTTAAGACATCCTCCCCCCCCCCGACGAGGACGACCGGCTTTCCGTTTAGCCCTAGACGGTTGGCCGAAAAGGACAATCTTCAGCAATCTATTATTATGGTACTTGTTGAAAAGAAAACACAGAAGAAATGAAGTTAGATTAACCATAATGAAATATACCAAAATATGATGAAAATATAATACTTAGTAACAAAATTATGGAAACTACAACAAAAAATTATAAAAAGCTCGTCGTCAAGAACATGTTATATTAAATACCTAACCTAACCACCTCTATATATTCAATATTTAACTAAGGTATATATGTATCGTAGTTTATTACACGAAAGAATAAGCTAACTATAACCGAATGCGAAAGAAAAACCAGTTTGTTCAAATCAAACAAAACGAACTTCTTAAGTGCGTTCTTGATAATTAACAAGTGCCAAAGATATTTTTTAATGCATTTCAAAAGTCTTTAAATTCGAGGTGCTACTCTGTCTTAAAAAAAAAAAACATATATATATCCGTATTCATTTTTTATTGTAGAGCCACATCACCAGCGTCATCTAGAAGGTCATCAACTGCCAGTACAGGCTCAACCCTCAGCTCGAGGAAAAGCTCTCTGGCTAATGAAGTAAAGAAGTATTCAGTCCATGTTCGAACACCTTCCCCAAATCCAATGAATCGATGTCAATCTCCAAACTCTCTGTACCGAAATGGGAGAAATGGACCATTCCGTTCCGACCGAAACCCGACGGCACAGCACTACACATCGAATGGATATGATTCGTTAGAGTCATATGACAGTGGTGTGGGTGGAAATCGCTCAAGTGATACAAGCTCCGATGTTTCTGATGAAGGATATAAAAATACAGAACGGAAAGGAAAGGATACTACCGACGAATCAGGTATGCAGTTTGTCACTGTTAACCAT
The DNA here is from genome assembly GCF_032884065.1 of Artemia franciscana. Taxonomy (NCBI): domain Eukaryota; kingdom Metazoa; phylum Arthropoda; class Branchiopoda; order Anostraca; family Artemiidae; genus Artemia; species Artemia franciscana. The sequence goes on from NC_088866.1 coordinate 13,570,110, forward strand.
CACTTAGACTCAAGCCATCGATGTTTATTGAAATAACCACAATTTTAATATTTATTTACCTAATATAATAATATACAATAATATAATAATATATATAATATATAATAATATATAATGTACAATAATAATATATATAACATTATAACAATATAATAAGTATTTATTATAATGTTAATATTTACTTGTTTATTGTTTTTTTTGTTGTTTTTTTGCTTCGGGATCATGACATTATGTTGTTTTATTGTGTATAAATTATTTATGTAAGTTTTTTTTCTCTGTACACGGTCTCGCCCTTCTACTTATTATAGATTAACTTTCTTTTTGTTCTTTGTTCTTATTATTATTTTTTTCTCTTCCACTTTTCGTTCATTTTTGTTAGTAGCACACCCTCGCAAGCGACGCTTTTGGTGTGCTACCGATTGATTTTGTCTCAGTTATTTCCTTTGGATAATAAATTAATGCTACTACTACCAGCAATTTTAGTGTCCTTTTCTCCGAATTTATCTTTACTCTTGTTTTTTTTAGGGTTTATCTTTAAAGGATAGAGTTTTTTTCTAGAAGGGTAGTTTGAAACAGGAATTAAATTAGGGGAACATCTCCGTCTAAGCTCTATTGTCAAGATTAATTATTTAATGACTTTTGCCATTTTATCGGGTTTGCTACGCTTAAAATTTTCATAATAATGATAAAAACACGTGGGTAGCTACACTTGAGAAAAAAAAAATTACGAACAATAAAGGAACGACCTCGCAGAAGAGGTTAATCCCATATAGCTATTGCTCAATTCCTTTAAAAGGAGATACAAGCATTTCGTACAATAAAAAGAAATAGTAATAAATAACCTGACTAGTGACGCACATAATCAAATAATTGACAGCACTGCGAAGTTAAAAAAAAAGATATTTAAGAACAGTGTCTCTGTAGTAGATAAAAATTGTTATTATTATTTTATTCATTGTTTTCTTTTTTCTCTCTTTTTTCACCTATACTTTGTTATCTGTATATGTTTTTTTAATTCAATCTTATAAAGGATCACTTCTCTTTTTTATTGTTATATTTGCTTAAATCATTGCTTTCTGTCATTTGAGGAAATCTTTTTTCATATTCAAGTTCGTTAAAGTTCAGCTGTATTGTAGCAATGTTTCAGTTTTGATAACTACTTAACTACTGGCCCTGAAATAAAGTAATTGTTTGATCCTGTCAATACTCTTATACTTTCTTTTAAATGGAGGGGGATTGGTGGGGGGATAAATCCCTATGTCCTAATGATCTGAAAGATGTCTCAAGGAAAATTCGAAAATCTGGCCTAAAATGCCATTTTTAAGCCTTTAGACACCTTCCTCTCACAAAAGCGTCCACTGTTACTATGTTATACTATGTATATGTTATCTTTGTATATCTGTCTATGCACATGGTAGTCCTTAACTAGTTTTCAGCCAACTTGTAACCGGTAGACATGTTCAAATTTTGCACTCAAAGCGTCAAACTTTTTTGATACAACTAGACCTACGAGGCCGAGGCCCCATTGAACATTACAGCAACTGTAACCCATGGGTCACAGTTGTGGAGCAACAAATGGAACTATAGCCCACGGGTGATAAGTGAGTTTTCTCTCGTTCCGTGTTTGCAGATCCTTTATGATGATGTAGGTTATCAAATGTAAGGACAGTGTGTAATTGGAGAACTTCTCAAATAAGTTCTGTGTTTACGAAGTAATCGTCAAAATCCTTACCTGTGCTGTTTTTGTTTTTGCTTGTATTAAGGCTTTGTACTATTTACTGCGGTTAATGAACATCTGTGAGACGTTTCATTGTTTAAACTTCTATTTCTCAGTTTCTCAGTGTACGGCTCATTTTTGGATATATGAGAGTGTATACCTTCTTGCTTACTTTTCATGGCATTAAATGTCTAAAATGTAAAAAAAAATCAAGATCAAAAAGCTATAGAAAAAAAATCGGAAAATTGGAGCAAACCTGATTTCTGTTTAGAAATCAGGATTTCTGGCATTACTTCTCAGAAGTTCATGAGAGATATGGAAATTTTGCATAGATTGTCAAAGAAAATAAAAGTTCAATCGGTATTAAAAGTTATTTGATTTCTAAAAAGTTAAGCTTCAAAGCTAGGGTGTTTAACTTAGACAAGATTTAGGGAATCCGCATAGTCAAAACTTCAAAATAGAAAAAGCCCTAAAATCAATTTTATTTCTTAAAAATCAATATTAGCTGTAGTTCTTGGAAGATCAAAATCTGCCTTTCCGTGTAGGGAAAAAAATCTTACCTTGTCTAGAAAAAAAGCTACCTCTAGAATGGCAAGGAAATTGCTGCGTGGTGACAACTTTAGTAATAGTTTCTTAGCGTACAATCCATTTTAGATAGAGAAGAGTGTATGAGTTTTTACTTAAGTTTATTGTAAAATACAATAAATATGAAAATCAAAAATTTTATAAAAAATCGGAACTTTTATTTCGAATTCAGGATTTCCGGTATTAAATAAAAACTTCTAAATAGAAAAAGACACAGAAGGAATTTTATTTTTGGAAACCAGTATCAGCTCCAGTTTTTAAAAGATCTAGATCTGCATATCCCAATTCGAAAAAATTCTACCTTGCCTAGAAGAAAAGTTACCCCTGTGCTACCAAAACAATGTGATATGTCCTGATAACTTAAGGAATTATTTCTAAGAGAATGAAGCCATTTGTTACATAAGAAATTTCATGTCACCTTGACTTATTTTCATATTAATATGTGATTAAAACACAAAAGGTAAATATTAGAAAAAAAAGTCAGACTTTGGTATTCGAGATCAGATTTTCCAGAATTATTTCATAGAAATTAAAAGAGATATGAAATATTGATAAAATTTAATGTCTTGGAAGAGTACGACATAGAATTGCTCCGGAAAATTCACTTTACCTGATAGGATAGTTTTGTTTTTGCAACATGTACAACATGAGGAATTTTTTTTCTGGGAAACCACCGGAAATTTTACGATCTTCACTGGAACTTTTCTGTCACATTTAACGTTTCCATTACCTTGGAAAATTCTGATTTTGTATCTCTTGCCACTTTGAAGTGGCAAAAAACGCCACTTTTCTGTGGTACGATCACTTTTATTACTTCAAGATGTCATCACCTGCTGATGATTGATCAACTGATTTGGTAATGACTGCAAAATTCAGGTCGTTTTTTCTAAGTTGTGGGGCTCAAAACCTTACAGGTTTTAGATCATAAAAAATCGATTGAAAATCTTAGAATTTGTATTTCCTGAGATTTTGAACCTCTTTGTTTAAAAAATGATGCTTTGTGGCAGAAATAGTACAAAACGCCACTTAGCTGAGGTTTCTCAAAGTCGGAGTCAAAACTGTTGCTGGTTCTAGGCCAGGACAAATTGATTAAATACTTTAGAATTTCCACTTCTCAATATTTTGAACCTCTTTGGGCAAAGAGTCTCTACGACCACTGTTTATACGATCACCCCCTGGGAAAAAAAGAGAAAGAAAGGAAATACATCAGTCTAACGATGGCAATTCAAAAGATGCACTTTTCATTTCTATCTGTCGTCATTTTTGGAAAGCATTAAGCTCTTTTTTTATGTTGCCAGAAATCTGTTTTCCCAATGACCTCTAACTGTTCATAACAACTGACATGATAGTTACCATTACTGAACTAGCTTAAACCGGCAAATTTTTGGAGCTAGAAATTTTTTTAATACGTTTTCAAACTTTTTATTGCTATGGACTGTAGGCCGGGCCGTGGAGGGATTTTAAAATTAACGTACTTCATATAAAGTGGATCGCCATGAAAATCAATTCCTTTTACGCATACTTTGTTATCGTTTTTTTTTCTTTTAGAGTTTTGCTTACTATTAGCACTATTTGCTCCTTACTTACAGTTCGTTCCCACGAATTAATTGATCATGGTGAAATGTTTGAAATCCCTGCCTGTCTTTGGGCGTAAAAAACGCATACTCTGGTGCTTACCGGAAACATGCTGGCACGTCAAGAAGGGCTGTTATATTTTCGGAGAGGCCTCAGCTGCCCGTTGTATAAGACCACACGCTTGTTTTTAGATAGTGATTGGCTGGAAATTTCTGATATAACTAATTACTATATCATATTTTGGCGAACCCAACACCTTTTCTAAATGCGTTCCCACCCAAGGATAAGATTTCTGAGCTTATGTGTGAACTAAGACGTACACGAAATTTAAAAAAAAGAAAAAGGCTACTTGTTAAGAATGCAAATGTTGGGTAAAACCCAGAACTTCCATCAAAAAAATATCGCATCTGCAAAGTATGTCTTAGATCGCTTTGGATATTAAATAAAAAAGCAAAATCACAAAATAATTATAATGAGCAGTTATGGTGTTTTTTAAGACTTAATGAATAGTATTCATTAAAAAGGAAGGCCGCTGCTAAAGTTAACTCTGTTAAAAAAAAGGATTTTTTAATGCTACTATTTTGAGTTAACATCTGGTTATATTTTAATTCAAAAGAAAAAGATAAATAAAGTTTCGTTGGTGTTAAAGCAACATTTATGTGTCATCATAAAAAGTAATTTGTATGATCAATTTTATTGACAATTTGATTGGTTGTATTTCTTTTATGCTCAAGGTTTAGGCTGGTCTCAACTCTAAGGAGAAAAGCTAGAATAATGGTTGACTAGTGGCATGTTATGCCCCAAATTCTTAGAAGCCTGATTCCATGAATTATGTTATGAAAACAATGTTTTCTGTCCATGTTTTTGGTATGGTATTTTTCTGCGGACTATAGTTTTGATTTTTCAACGTAAGACGACTTTTATGTCATTTGACTGATGGGATTTAGATTTATCCATCGACAAGATTAAATTCAAAATTTGTTTGGCATTTATTACTTTTCGATAAAAAAAAACGTTGAAAAAATTCGAAGTAGGATTTTTTTTTTTTAAGTTTAAATCGTTCTCAAAGGAAAATTTTGACTAATATCATAATTATGGCTTGATGAAGGGAGATTTGAAACTTGTTGATTCCAATGATGTGAATATCTTCTGATTTTCGTGGAAGGTACAGCTGTAGACTTGTCATAAGATGGTAAGTTTTACAGGGAGCAGAAATCAAATTATCTCGTACTCTAAGAGCTGAAAAAGAACTTGATGGCTTTTGCCTAAAGTAAATAAATATTAGACATGTAGTGTATCATGTAAGATGGTTCTTCCAAACCGGACTTGGTTAATAAAAAATGTCTTCCTTGCAACAACAAAAAATTGTTCACTCTCTTTGGCTATCTCTGCACCCCATTTATTGTATCGATTGGTGAAACCAGCCAGATGCATCATATTTGCTGTCATATTCATTGCTTATTGCAGGGAATATGGTAGATTGTGTGGATGGGTTATTTTTGTGTTTTAAGAACGACTTAAGATTGTGAAATTATTGGCATTTTACTTTTAACATTTGAATTTTACATCTTGGGTAAGACCGTTCTAAAGAATGAAAAAGGATGACGGACCGAGGTGGACCTTGGTGCTTTACCGCGGGTGCGCTAGGAATAAAAACTGGCTAGTGAATAGACCATAAACAGCAGTAGTAGCATTGCCAGTTGTTTCTTCAGTGATATTTCAAAGGCATAAATAGAAAAAGGTTTTTGCTAACACTAGATGGCGTTAATTGTCATTCCCTTAGATATAAACTTGAGTTAGCGCTTCATATTTGTTTTCCGTGCTCTTCGATTCCAATTCAGTCTTTGAAAATGTACACGTGTGATAATTGATTGTTTTTCAATTCAAGCTAAATATCAGAGGAAACCTGTTTTCATCACTATATACTCATTTATTTGTCGCTTGAAAAAGACAAAAAAAAAGTACTGCGATTATATGTATTTTACCCAGCCAAAGGAAGTCACTCAACTTTGAACATAGATAAGAACATTTTAATCTCTTAATGTGCGTCATATCTCCATAAAAGTAAAAGCATAAAAAGCCAAATTCAAACAAAATATGTACAAACCCTGTTTTATGGCGGATTTGTTTTTTTCTTTGTTTTATGCTTCTTATCACAGTCAAGGACGTTATTGGGGTCACTGATAAGCAATGCTATTAAAAAACAAAAAAACAAAAAAAAAGAATTAAATAAAAATAAAACAAATTAAAGTGATGCACCATATATATATATATATATATATATATATATATATATATATATATATATATATATATATATATATATATATATATATATATATATATATATATATATATATATATATATATATATATATATGCACTGGCGGATCCAGGGAGTCGGGGGGGGGAATTTTTTCTGACCCCCTCATTTCGTGTTTTTCACTCTTTTTTTGTTCTATTTTTCACTCTTTTTTCAAACAAACTTTTCAATTTTGTCTATTATTAGCACCTTTGTCAAATTGTCTTCCCCTCCTCCAAAAATATGTCCTCCAATATATATATATATATATATATATATATATATATATATATATATATATATATATATATATATATATATATATATATATATATATATATATACCCTGGTATTTTCCATGATAAATTATCGGGCTTTCAAGGTGACTTAAAGTTTGCAATCAAACTCTTCCTGGTGGGGGAACTTGTGTGTGATAAATATTGTTGAAAGAACTTTTTGAATGCACTTCAAAATCAACTTTTATGGTATTAGAACTCCCTCCTCCAAGGAAATCGTCAAGTCTTTCCTGAAGTTCGATTTGTATATACCTATGGATGATATCCAAGGAAAGTCTTCTATACATAAAAAAATGCTCTTGAATATACGGAGGCTATCTAAATAGCCGTTGTCTAAGCTACATTTATTTTTAAGCACAAAATACCTCGCTCTTGATAACAAATGGTAATCCTCCTTAATGTACGTCACGAACGTATGTAGGAATTTTTTTAGGGCGGGGGGAGGGGCAATCATAAAAAAAAATTATTTGGTAATTTCGGTAAGAAGTAGTCTGCGCAGAAAATTGGGAAAATATAGGATTTGGAGGGGGGTTGGTGCGCTCGAAGCCTCACTCCAGTGTCCATCCCTGGTGCTAGTGGATTGTCGTATATATGTTTTACTATAATCATCATACAAATACTTGTCTTTGTAATTCCGCTGGCTTTGAAAAAAAAATAAGAGAGTCTAACATTGGTACAAAAATAATTAATCTATTAATCATAATTCTCTGAATCAAGTGACATAATAATAGTAAAAACAAAATGATGAATTGTATTCGTATAGTGACATTCGTAGATTTAAAATCGATCTTTCACTACTGACACAACCGAAGGAGAAACAAGTGTACCGGTTGAAGCTTTTTATTCTTGCCAGTTAAAGTCACTTATTCGTAAAATTATCCAATCCCTATGTAACAAAAGGAAATATAGCTTATTTTCAATTATCCTTCTGGAAACCTAATTTTAAATACAAATTTGATTTACAATAAATGTAATTTTAATAATCAAGACTGCAACTAGGAATATTAGTGAATAAGCTTTAGGTGTAATAGAGAGTAGAAGGGGTTTGTATAAGAATTATCTGAGTGATAGGTCGTATGAAAACAAAAGGAATGTAAAGAAAGTGGAGAAAGCATTAAAATATGAACTAAGGAGATGTGAAGTGGAGGCCATGGATAAAATTGCTGAGGATCTGGAAGATGCGGCTAGACGGCATAATAGTAAAATATTATACTGGCATGTTAATAAATTGAAAGGGAGTAGCCGATCCGGATTAGTCCCTGTTAAAGATAGAAATGGGGCCACAATTAGTGATAAGGAAAAAGTTAAAGAAAGATGGGTGGCACATTTTGAGAATGTGCTAAACCGAGATACAGTTGCAGGAAAAGATATAGATGAAAATGGAAAAGTTTGTGATACCTTGGATGTGAAGGAAGATTTGTTTAGTGAGGAAGAATTAGCGACAGTACTAAAAGGATTAAAAAATAATAAGGCCCCAAGTGCTGAGAGTATGATTAAAGAGTTTCTTGAATATGGTGGCTCTTTATCTGGTCTCTGTAGGTAGCAAATTACTGAGTAATATGATACTTTTTAGACTGAGACATGCTGTAGACAAATTTTTAAGGGAAGAATAATGCGGTTTTGGAAAAGCTAGAGGATGTGTTGACCATGTTTTCACTCTTTGGTTAATAATTGAGAAGTCCCTTCGTTGTCAAACACCTTTGGTCCTCAGTTTTATCGATTATAAGCAAACTTTAGATTCTGTTGATAGAAGAGCGTTAACAAAGGTCTTATCGTTATATGGTATACCAAAAAAATACATTAAAGTGATTTGTGCCAAGTACGAGAATAATACTGCTGCGGTTAAGGTAGGAAATGAGGTTAGCAACTGGTTTTTTATTAAATCAGGAGTTAAGCAGGGTTGTGTTCTATCCCCCTTTATATGGATCATTTTGATGGACTTCGTCTTATGGAGCACAGGAAAGACAATTGGAGACCATGGAATCAAATGGGGAGGAAGAACGCTCCTTGACTTAGATTATGCTGATGATTTAAGCATATTAGATGAAAGTGTGAGCAAAATGAATGAATTTTTAGAGGTTTTGCGAGTTCAGGGTGCTAAAATAGGCTTGAAAATTAATGTTAAGAAGACTAAGTCACTAAGGCTAGGAATAAGTGAAGATGAACAGGTGACATTAGGTTACGAAAAGATTGATCAGGTTGGGAGCTTCAGTTACCTTGGTAGTATTAAAGCTGGTGGGAGCAGTGAAGATGTTAAAAGTAGAATAGCTAAGGCTCAGGGTGTTTTTTCACAGTTAAAAAAAGTTTGGAAGAATAGAAAGATAAGTCTACAAACCAAGATTAGAATATTGGAAGCTACAGCGATGACAGTGGTCAAACATGGCTCTGAAGCATGGGCACTCCGAAAATCAGAAAAAATTTACTAGATGTTTTCCAGAGAAATTGCCTACGGATTGTTCTGGGTACCCGGCTGACTGACCGTATTTCAAACAGTAGGTTGTACGAAAAGTTTGGTTCAATCCCGCTTTCTGGGGCTATAATGAAAGAAAGGTTGAGATGGCTAGGCCACGTTCTACGGATGAAGGATGACAGATTACCGAAGATTGTCCTTTTTGGCCAACCGTCTGGGGCTACACGGAAAGCAGGTCGTCCTTGTCTGGGTTGGGAGGATGTCATAAATAAAGATTTAAAGGAAATGGGAACTTCCTGGGAGGGTGTAAAGAGGGAGGCTTTGAATAGATTAGGTTGGAGGAGGAGCGTGCGTATCTGTGTTGGCCTCAGGTGGCTTGGTGCTGCAGTGAGTTATTAGTAGTAGTAGTAGTAGATATATTAAGGTGGAAAAGCGAAACTTTCACATCTTTTTTGCAGATACAATGCTTCTCGTTTAGTCCCTCGATCGACAGCTTATGACGAATTAATTTTCCTTTTTAACGAATTGCACTCATTGACGTTCATGATTTCCAAGTAGCACTTAACTAACCAATTTATAAATGTAACAGAGTTAATCCCTTGGATTACGCATATCCTATGCAATTCTAGGAATAATGACGAGCTGGCCTAGGAGTCTTTAAAAAATTATAATATTTAATGCGAATTTGATGGTAACGTGCATGATAATCTATTTGCTACAAAAAAATTAATTCAAAATAATAAATAAGCAAGGAAAAATACAAGAGAAAGGTAATAACAACAACTGATTGTGCCGGTAGATTTTTTCAAAAACTCCAATTTATAGTTAAAATCGGCATATACATGGTGCGCGAAATAACGGCAAATTTTGTGGAAAAACTAATCCTTAAAAAGTTTTGTGCGTTTTGCAATTTATAATATGATATGAATTCGTTGTTTCAACACCATCTAGCGTTTAGCAACACTTGGCATTTTTTCATTTTTTTAAGGAAAACCTGCTAAAGGCACCTTGCAGTTGTTCAGATGTTAGCAATAGACACAGTAGGACCACTGAGCAAACATAGTGCATCCTTTTTTTGGGCGCAAAAAGTTCTTACTGAAGTTTATAGAGTAGACAATATCCTCTTTTAATGACCGAGTGGTATTAGATCATTTTATTGACTTCATTATTTTATAAGGGAATGGGGTTAAATATTTTCTTCTTTATGTTTAATGCAATTTGCCAGGTTCTTTCAGAATAAATTTAATATATCTTTATACTGTTGTCTGTTTCATCATTCATTGTTAGGGACGCATGCTTCATTTTTTAATTAATCGTTTTAATTTGGAATTTACCTTGCTTTTACAGATGCAAATAGAGGGAGAGGGTTAAACTCCAACTAATGAGCGTTCCAAGAGACAAATTTCAAGAATCTAAGTTGAAACCGTGCAATTGGGATGCTTGGAGACCCAATAATCACTTTTGACTCTTAAAAAGTTCAGTTCAGTTCTTTCGGGTTTATTAAAAAGAAATTATAACAGTCATACATACATAATCTCTCATCTCTATGCAAAAAATGCATTCTGAGTCCCTTATAACCTCAAAAATAAATACACACTATGGCTCTCCTCCACTCCTCGGTACAACCATGGCCCCTACCAACAAAACCATCCTTACAATTCCCCACCTCCTCATCCAGGAGGAAACCACTCCAATCCCCACAAAAAAAAAACTCGATAAAGGTTAAAATAACTTTTCTATTAAGAATCTTTATTCAAATTAAACTAATTCAAAACAAGATAATTTTTTATTCTCTTTTTGAAAGAACCAAGGGAGCTCCTACCTCTCAGTTCAAGCGGTAGGGTATTGTAAGCCTTAGCACAGACGATGTCAGGCGAAAAATCCGACCTCACTGTTGGCGTATGTCGAATATGGATCTGTGCAGATAGTCTTGTAATTGGAAGATGCTGTTCAGATACCAAACGGAATAGATTCCTAAAAGGCGGTGGAAGAAAACCGGAGAGGAATCTGAAAGCAAAAACGAAGCAGGAAAGCTTAAACAGTGATTTCAGCGAGAGATAATCTTCTGTGTGTTTGATGATCTTCAAGGCATTCTTGTGAATGGAATCCAGTTTTTTCAGATGGGATTTGAAAGGGAGCTACAACTCTCAATTTCCAGTCAAATGAGCATCCTCAGAAGTTTATACGACCACTTTTTCCATAAATACTTTATGGCGGGGCGGGAGAGACCTCCTGATCTCCTTTAAAATCGGGGATATGTGCATCATATTTAGGCTACTTTTCTTTCGAAACGGTTTCAAAAATTCAATTCATTGTAGAATTTTGTTCTTTGAGATCTGCCTTAGCATAACCGTACCTACTGCACATAGTTAGTAATGAAAATGAAAGATCATAATTTGAAGTACATAAAACGTGTCTTGGTTTAACTGTCAAATAAAACTGTATAATGAAGCACTAAATCACTGCGTTTATGTCTAATTAATAATTAATGCTAAGAGTGAATATGGGAAAAAAACTCTCAGCTTAGCTTATCTTGGCAAATTTCTATATAGGCCTAAGGCTCTTCTCTTTTTTTCTTTTTTTTGCTAAGGTTTCTACCTTGGTCAGTTATGTAATACATCTGTGTTTAAAAGTACCGCCACACATCTGCCGTTTTGTTCCAATTTTATTTAGTAGAAATTTAAAGTTGGTGAATTTAAATAAATGATGGATGGACTCATTCGAGAAATTCATTAGAATAGCATTTTAGAACAAACTGAAACGAGGTTCCATTCGGAGACAATTTTTCTTTGTAATGCCAAAGCTGAATAAATGAATAGATCTTTCTGTGAGACTTTTATATTAATGGTTTGAATATATAGTTGAAATTTTTGGTCATATTTCGTAATAGCCGTCATTATCGAAGAAAAGTTAACAACGAAAATGAGTCTACAATGTGGCAAATCTGACGAAAATACAAAAAAAAAAATCATAAGACTAGATAATAACAATGAAAAAGAAGAAACTAAAAGCAATCTCAAAGGGTCGTATTTCAACCATTGTAGGGGAGACCGGGGCTATTCCGGACGTTTTTCAGATTTTCGGTTGTGTCATTTTCCGTACTGGACCGATCACTGTGTTTATACTTCCTTTTGGAAGGTAAACTATTTGGCAATCCACACCAACAACCTCATTGTCCTATCTACAACCACATTTTCAGAAATGAGATTTTCCCAAGTTTGGTCATGCTGTCCGAAAATGCCCCGCCATGGGGCATTTTCGGACACCCCCGGGGCATGATCGGACATGCCCCACCTCTCAAAGAAAAGTACTGCACAAGTGTTAACAAACTTCGTATATTTGTGTAAAAGTAAGAAAAGTAATTAAAAGTACTGGTACTTAACCATCACTTTATATTAAAGGCTGAGAAATCACGTGAAAACACATGTCCAGCAATGGATCTTGCTGTCCCACCTGAGGAACTAGGATCTGGTAAGACTAGGACAATATCCTTTTTGTCGACCGTTGCTTTGTCCTCAATCTCTGGGAATACGAACTTCGGGCCAATCTTTCTCAAAAACTTGACGTCAGCAACATCGTTATCGATGGACTCGACTAGCCCAACGTAATACACACACGAGGACTTGCTTTTTCCTAATTCAAACTTGACGAGAACGAACTTTCCGATTTGGATGGGAGAAACCGGTCTGTCGCTCGCCACAACATCATCCTCTCCCAAATCAAGTGACATGTCCGACTCATCATCACAAATGTCATCTGGCAGTTCGGGTTCTGATGAACTGGTCTCCGAAACTGAAAGCTGATGGTTTTCGCTTATTTCCCACCTTGGTCTGTCGACGACCGACCATTTTCTTGGTTTTAGTGATTTTCTTTTGTGGCGTTTTTTTATTGGCTTTCTTCGCTTCTCTGTTGTGCTTTTCTTTTTCCAGCTGTTCTTTTTCAGGGGTATCTGTCAGTATGCGGGTTTTCCCTCTTTTTCTTCCATTCGAAGGATTTCTTTTTGTTGGGTCAATCCTTGGGTGCGGCCTTACAGACTCGGGGGTGATAGGAGCTGTCCCGGATGTACCGGGAGCGGGACCTTCAGGTTCAGAGTCCTGGATAACTTCACCGTTATCTGCTGCCTCTGTAGTAGAGTTAGTAGTTGCAGCTAGTGGAACGTCAGTAACGAGAGCAGGGAGAAAATCTGATTCGCCAAAAGCATGGCGATTGAATGGGAAAATACCGGGCCTTTGAAACCCAGCAACAATGTTGCTGGGGCAGAACTTATCTAGGAACGGTTGTCGGGATAGCTCGGCTACTGCATGGATCGATATTCTGCCACCTGGATGTGCTATAAGCCATTCGTTGAAACTAGTACGTAGCCCGTTTTTAAAAGGTCCATAAACACTGATATCAAGGGGTTGCAGTTTATGTGAACAGTGTGGGGGGAACGTCAGCACAACAATTCCGTTTTCTCTGCAAAAGTGAACAATTTCAACGGAGATATGGCTGCCGTGGTTATCCATCAAAAGCAAGTGAGGATCTTCCTTCGTCGATTTTGTTTCACTTTGAAAATGCTTGATAGAGAGGAGTAAATTGTCATCCGTCATCCAGCCGCTTTTGTTAGACAGACCTAAACTTCCAGGTGGGCCCAGGTTACACATCCGGCAATTCACATGAACTCTAGGGAAGACAAAAACAGGAGGGATAACCCGTCCGGCTGCATTGATGAAAGCTAGCATAGTCGTGTTCTCTCCCCGCTCTGCTGAAGCAATTTGTGAGACTTGCTTAGCCCCCTTCCTGGCTACAACCTTGGGGGGATCCAAAACAGTAGGGATACCTGTTTCATCACAGTTCCAGATTTTGCTAGGTGGAAACTTATGCCTGCTGTAAACTTCTGCTAGGTTGTCATAGAACTTGCTGACCACTGGAGCATTAAACCCGGAAGCACGTGCTTGACTAGTATTTTCTGGAGACCGGATTGATAGCTCATTTCCTCTCTTCATAAACGAAGAGAACCAGTCTAGGCCTGCCCTTCCCTTTTCCGTCCACGTTAAGTGCATCTTCACATTAAGCTTTACTGCAAACTCATAGGCAAGCTTACGAGTTGAAAGCCCTGTCAGCCCATGATTCATCAGCGATGCTGCTTTTAAATATTCGGTGAGTTGCTTTTCTTGCTCTCTAGTAAAAACTTGCCAAAATCCACGTCTCTCAGATGGCAGGACCTTAGCCGGAGATTTATCAGTTTCCAGAATATCGGGCTGGGCATCCAGTTCAGCACGGTATCGTCTAAGGGCATCATTAACTGTTGACTTTTTGAGTCCAAAGTTCTCCGCAGCTGCTCTGATAGAGCTACCATCTTTGACGATCGAAGCGACTGCTCTTTGTAACGTTGCTAGATCAGGGGGTGGTTTGTCTCGTTTTCGCTGATACGTTCGTACCATTTTCTGAAAAGAAATAAAGTATTAGAACTGATAAGAATAATAGTGAAACTATCAAATTATCAAATATATTTTATTTTTTATGTTATTCCCCCTCTCCCTCTATAAAGTCCCGCCAGTCGTTCTTCCAAGAATTATCTAACTGCATTGATGTTAGGATTTTGATGTTAGTCAGAATTTTAGCTTTAAGAACAACTGCACAGGGGCGATTAGATTAGAATGCAAAGTATTTTTAACCTTATTTCAAGAATAGAAGAGCTTTATTATGTGCATTAAATTTTTACTTCATTAAATACAGATAACTTGTGTTTAATTTAATATCAGAATAGCTTACAGTCTATCTTTTTCCACTATTAAATAATAGTGCAATTTCTTTTAGGTTTAAAAAATTACGAACTTTCAAATTTAGGTACACCTTACCATTTTAAAACAATTCTAAAAACAAATCCTAAATAGCACAATTCTACCTCCATGAATAGATGGATCTAAAACTAGCGAAATAGTTGGATCTAATGGATACGTTCGTACCATTTTCTGAAAAGAAATAAAGTATTAGAACTGATAAGAATAATAGTGAAACTTGTGCAGGTCTGTGCAGCTTTATTTCAAACTCTGGCAAGAGTTTTAACACTTCACTTTGAACTTCACATGATGGGGGCATTTTCGGACAGGCAAGAAATAATGTCCGTACATGCCCCGTAATCTGTGTCCGGAAATGCCCCACAGTGACCTTTAATAAAAAGATGGCTGCCAAAAAAAAAAAAATTAAATTATATACATTACTTTATAATTAGAAAGTAGCCAATAGATCACTCTCTTACCTGCCGAAACTGCTTTCCCCTAAAGCTTGCAGAACGCCTGAAAATTGACAAGGAACATACAGCTAGAAATTTAAATTTACCTCCAAATTTGCATCTGACCCTCTCAAAGGAACATTTATTACTGAATTCTAGTCAGAATTTGATCGAACGTGCGTTACATGCTCGCCATCTACTGACATTTTTGTCAAATTTTTGTATCGATATCTGAACGAGCAATATCGTTTGTCCGATCATGCCCCCGTCCGAAAAAGCCCCTGTCTCCCTTACACTTCAGATAAAACTGAATTTACTCATTCAAAGAGTATTGAACTTATCTTTTCGGCCAGATAGCTTGAAACATACCGTCCTAGACGTTTCGTGTTGGGCTTTATCAAACAGTTCGTGTAGCGAACTGTAAATAAGGAGCAACGCGGGCTAATATTAGTCACAACTCTAAAAAAAAGAAATTTATATAGAAATCAATATATCAAATGAATTGGCTTTTTATGCTGATTGCAAATGCATACAATTTAATAAATTTAATGGTGTCCATACGAGCCAGTGAATATATATATATATGTTTTTGAAAAAGGATATAATAGTAAACACCATCAAAAAGATACTCGACCTTAATGAAAATCACACCGTTAGATTCAGCTTATTAGAGAATTCTACTGAAAAGATTTTAAGCTCTTATCTACAAAAATGTGGAATTTTGCCTTTTTTTGATAGAGGTGATCTTATCGAACCAACAATCTTAGACGGAATCTTTATTTGAACAGAATAGTTTTAGTGCATCTTTCAATGACCACCACAAAGTGGCATTTTCTGCAATTTTGCGGTGCCGAACTACGACTTTGCCAAGAAAAAGAACCAAGTTACTATATATTGAAAACTCTTAGATAGCCGATCGATTTAAATGCATTAAAAAGTTATACATTGATCTTGTAATGACAAATAAAAAGACGCTGCTCAAAATACAAGCCGTTTTCAATAAAGCGCAAGCGGAGCTCTGACCTTTAGAAAGTTTAGGGGGCGATAGCTTTAATTTTATTTGTGGTAGGTTTTGGTCGTTTTAAGTTTACTGGTTGACCTCTTAATTCATTTTATTATCTGTTGTTGTTTCGCTATTGTTGTTCGTCGTGCAGCTAAATCGTTGTTCGTTATTTAATGTACCTAGTTTTAATATTGGTCGATTGTAGGATTGTTTAAATCTTTTTTCATTTTTTCTGCTTTAAAATTAAACTATTGGATTGTAATTAAAATATTCAGTCAAAATTTTTAATCAACTACAACTTTTAACCTTTGATAATATCTTCAATATAAAATTTAGAGCGAATGGGGAAGGATATTTTTATTCCCTGGAAGATTCTCCTTACTTAAATATGAGAAAACGATTGTTTTTTTTTGTCTAATTTCTGATAATTTTTCAAATAATGCTGGAAATTTTCTCGCCTAACCGAAAAATACACCCAGACAAGTCCTCGCCTGGTGAAAAATTCTCCTGAACGATGCCCCCGAAAAATCTCTCCCAAGGCCATATCGTGAGGGGGCTTAGGAAGTATGAGCCCCCACCCCTGAAATGTGTGTCTGACTCGTAAAAACGTAGTAAAATTGCCTAAAAACACATTTTGATGGGTTTTTGATGGGTTTTGTACCCCCCTCCCCCCGACAAAATCTTGGATACGACCTTGTTCTCTGCACGTATAAAAGTGAGTAGTTATAAAGAGAGTTTGAATTCTGGGTTTGAATCCATGATCATTTTTTAGTAAAGTGCAAATTATGTTCTATCTTGAGGGGGTTGTCAGCTCTACTCATGTTAGTTTTTACTCGTTTTGAGTTTGACTCGGTTATTTATTGTAATGTCTGTTCGTTTTGGGTTCCATTCATTTATTGATACTGATTTGTGGTAGTTTTGCGATTGGAAGTTTACTTGAATTTATTTCTGCCCAGTTTCGGTTTAATGGAGGTCAATACTTTTCTTTAAAAAATTCGCTTTGTGGGAAAAGTTTATTTGAAATGAAGTTATGTTCGTTTTTTGTTGACATAGTCTTTTTTTATGGAAAAAATAATATTTTATGTCATTTTTTTCTATAAGAATACATAATTTGGCTTGCTATTTGTATTCTGGAAAAACTTTTTCAGCACTTTTTAATCTGGACACAAATAGTATTGTTTAATTTAATTTTATACCTCCTCAAGTTGACCTGAAAAATAAAACTGAATATCATTCCCAAAACATTCCAATCTATGCTGTTTGGCAACCTGGATACACCCACACTCTTTTGAATTACTTAAATTGTAAGAGCAGAAGTAGTAATAGTAGTAGCCCCGACAGTTTCAGCTTAATACCCCCTGTCGCTCTAGACTTGTTGCTGAGATATCTTATTGCCAACCATGCACACAGTGCCTTTTGATTTAGTTTTAAAGCAACATTTATGTTTTTAAAGCATAATGGATCAGTTAAAAATTGTGGGGGATTGACATACCAAGTATCCCTAGAGACATTGCTGTTTGACCGTCCTACTATACAAAAAAAAATAGCTGTCTCAAAATTTTGTCTGAATGTGTTTGGAAAACGAACGGGTTTGGGAGAAGGGCTGCTTAGCCTTCAATATCTTTTTACTCTTAAAGAGGTACTAGAAATTTTTAATCAGATTAGCTCCTTTAAAAGTTTCAGTGCTATTCTAGCTATTATTGAGCGGCGCTGCTAATGATATTTCTTGTATGCTCTTTTGAAAATCTACTTGCACAAAATTTTTTCGTTTAATTGAAATTCCCCCTAAACGTTCCCTAAAAGTTCTCTTTAATATCATTAGCGCCATGAGTTACAGTAACTGTAGTGGTAGTAATAATAGTATGCACATCGTACCCTCTAGCTTGTTAAAAATCCGCCACAACTTACCCTTAAAGGTTTAACTTAATAATGTGAGCCGTTCTTGCGATATTGCTTTGTCACCTTTTGAAAAATCCACATGCTCATTGTTTGTCTTAGTTCCACATATGACTAAATTTTCCTTAAGAGTTTCACCTTAATACTCTTAGCTTGCGTAGTTGCAATAGTTGTAGTAGCAATAGTTGTAGTGTGCGCATAGCAATTCTGGTTTCTTCAACATCGCTTACAACACACGCCGAAAGTTTCAACTTAGTACCATCAACCGTTCCTGAAGCATTTCTAATACGTCCTCTTGACAACCTGTGCGAGCATTTTTTCGCCTTAATACCCTTAGTTATAATGGCCTTCTTACCATTATTCATAGTTGTGGCAGTAGTCACAGTAGTAGTATTGGTATTACTAGTAGTAGTATTAACAGTAATAGCAGTATTCCTAGTAGCAATGGAAGCATAACGTATTGCCTTTTGGTCAGTTGAACATCCCTCTCATCAAGTCCTGGAAGTTTCAACTTAATAAAATTAGCCATTGCCACAACATTGTTGATATGTCCATTTGATAACCTGTATGCTCATATACATCTTGAAGGGCTCATCTCAATGCTCTCAGCCTTACAAATAGTTGCAATAGAAGTAGTATTTGAAGTTAGTAGCAGGAGTAGTAGTAGCGCAAACGTATTGTCTTTTGGTCAGATGATCTTCCCCTTTAAGCATTCTCTGAAAGTTCCAACTGAATATCCAAACCAATTCTCGAGATACACACTTTTAACAGTACATCCATATAGTGTCTTTTGATTGAGTTCAAATTTTCTCTCTATATTGTAAATGGAGTAGTCCAATAGTAGTCGTGGCAGCAGTAGTGGTTTCGGTAGCTGTACAAGCAGTGGTACCAGTAGAAGTTTTGGTAGCTGTAGTAGTAGTAATAGCATGCAAATGATGCCTTTTTGATCATTTCCCTTACCATTTCCTGAAAGTTTCAAATTAATATACTCAGTCATTCTTGAGTTTACGCCCAAACAATCCGTATACACTTAACCTGTTTGATTTAGTTCAACACTCTACTCAACATTCTATAAAAGGCTCACCTGAATTTCCCTTTGTCTTTATGGAAACTAACGTTCAAAATCTATACCTTTGTCATTAAAATCTACTATATGTAAACAATGAATGAGTTGCCCTAAGAACTGTGGGGAGTTTGACATCCCCAAAGACATAATTACTGGATCTTTCAACGTTGGTAAACAAAATAGCTCTCTTAAAATTTTGATTGGATGCCCTTTGAGGAATGATGGGCTTGGGGGGAATGGTTGTCCTCCATTCACTTTTGGCTCTTAAAAAGGGCACTAGAAATTCGAGTTTCCAATCAAATCAGCCACCTCCGATCGAAAGTTTACCCGACCATCCAACCCTTGCTCCTGGGTTCTTGGGGGTTGTATCAACCTAAAGACATTGTTGTATGGTCTTTGGACTATTGTGAACAAAAAGACTATCTCACAATTTCGATCGGATGCTTTTAGGGAAAAGAGGATGTCAGGGAAGGAGAGAGGGCTAGTTGCCCTCCAGACCTTTGAATTTTAAAAGGTAACTTGAAATATAGGAGTTTCCAATCAAATCAGCTTCCTTCCTCTAAAGTTCACACGGCCGATCCCTTCATAAAAAAACTATATATAGGCTACCCCAGGGGCATAGCTCACAACACTTGCCGCCAGACTTTGGGGGAGGGGTTGTGCCAAACCCAAAGCCCACCTTATGTGATCTTTGGATAGTTTTTTTTTTGACAAATGGCTATTTCAAATTTTCTATCAGATTCGCTTAGGGAAAATACGACATGTGGAAGGGGGGTGGCTGCCCTCCGATCACTTTGACTCTTAAAAAGGCCACTAGAACTTCTGATTACCAATCCAACCAAGGCCCCGCCAAAGTTTGTACGACCGCGCTTTCTATAAAAACCTTATATGGCCCGAGGGTATAACTTACAACCCTTACCCTGAGGGCTATGGGGGGGTGTTCACCCTCAAAGACAAAATTGCCGGACCTTTCAACTACGCTGAACAAAATGGCTATCTCAAAACTTTTATAGTATGTTTTTGGGGAAATGATGGACGTGTGGGGGGGGGGCTTGTTGCCCTCAATCATTTTTGACTGTTAAAAAAGGCACTATTAAAATTTCCAATCAAATGAGCCCTTTTCAAAGCTTCTATACAACTTCTTCTGTACGGAGTGTCTGGTCTAAAAAAACAACAACAACAAAACACATTTCTGGCTTTCATAGGCTCATTTCTGAACCTCTAATACCTCCCCATCTCCGTCCCAGCAAAATATGTGTTCCTTTTGGCCTGCTAAACGGTCCCTGAAGGTTTTGAGCTAATTGGGCTCGCAAGATCAAACATGCATTCCTTTTTTCCTTTAAAACCTGTCTCCAAACAATCGCAAATTTCTATTTTCTGCATTTTTTCCCTTGCCCCAGGAGTTACGGATCATGTCTTTCTTGAAGCCGTATTTATTGGACCTTTTGCCAATTTTGAACAAAAATATATATAGCTCTCATAATTTGGTAGATATTATGAGAGTTTCGGGGGAAGTCATGTGAAAAAAATGGCAAAGCAGGGGAACGGTTGCTGTCCAATCAGATTTGCCCCTTGAAAAAGGCCCTACAACGTTCCATTCCCAATCGAATGAGACCATTCTGTAGTTTCTACGGTCATTCCTTTCAATCGAACTGATGAGAAATAAATAAGAAAATACACTTTGAGGGCATATGGCTCTTTACTTAGGGTGAGCCAAAACGTTGCCTTGGAAAGTACTCTGGAGAGATAGCGAGTTCAGCTTCCCTTTGTGTAATTGCACGTGATTGGCTAGGTGTTACGGACACTTGCCATTTATATGAAGTAAGATTGTGATCATAAATATTATCTCCTGCGTCACGCAAATTGATCAGTTTTAAAACAAAGGATTATAAAATAGATTAATTGTAATATGGAAATATTATAACAGTTTTTTCTAGAGTAATGGGCTTAAAATGTGCGGTTCATGGTTTTTACAGGAAATAAAAATTGTCTGCTCATCTTTTTTTATTTTCTTATCTTTGTTCTTGCTTCCTTCCAAATAAAAAGGAAGTTGATAATTCCAAGTCTAATTTATTTTTCAACAATGAATAAAACTAAATAATTAGTGAAAAGACATTAAACTAATGCTGCCCTGCCTACAATGATAATAATAGTTTTTCTATGTAGAATTTGAAAAGAGTATTGGCGTGTATTCGCCAAAATTTGGTTGGGGGGGGGGTAGCGAAGTTTATTTTTCAAAATCTAAGAGGGAAGGGAATTTGTCCTTGATCATTCTTACAAAGAAAATGCCAAAAAGGCATTCTTCAATGGAAATACCATAAAAGGTATTTTTTGAAATCTAGGATGGGGGAATGTAGGAAGAACAGGCTCAATCCCCCCCATTGATGCCCCTAAAACAGAGGAAAAGAATAAACGTTTAAGAAAAATGAAAAGGAAACTTACAACAGAAGACACGCCCACGAACATTAAAATTCCGAACAGCTCACATCAGTGAAAGACAATTCAGCGGAAAATAGAATACTGAATCGGATCGAAATCTATATCTAGGAACTAAAATCTTCATTTTCAGCTTTACAATTCCATAAGAGGTAGAACAATTAACTGCGATCAATTTAAGTCCCTTGCCTTTTTTATAGGATTATACTAAAATGTTTTTTTCATTTAAAAAATAAGAGCTAATTTAAAATTAAAACAGGTAGAAATTAGAAGACAAATTTTTCAACTCGCACGTTGAAATTCCACACGAACTGAGATTTCATCTCCTTCTTTGAGGAGAGAGAGAGAGGAGAGGAGAGGAGAGAGAGAGAGAGAGAGAGAGAGAGAGAGAGAGAGAGAGAGAGAGAGAGAGAGAGCTTGTTAATTTTTTCATTCGGAAGCAGTTTGTAAGTTGATTCATTCTTTTCCGGTCCACGATGAAAGCAGAGACATCTGTGTACACCATTGAGATGAATAAGCATTACTTGTTTTCATGTCAAGCGGGATTCAACTCCTTTTATTTATTTTGTCCGTGTTGAAACTTAATATAATTTACAAAAATGAAAAAATATTTGGCAAGATTCATGTTATCATGATTCTTTAATGGGAAATTGAAAGTTAAAAAAGCGTTGGATTTGCTAAAAAATTCAAATTCTCTAAAGAATTTTCGATTTATTGAATAGTGTAATTATCTTTTCAAAAAAAAATGCAATATTTTAACCCGTGTTCTCATGTACCAAAAGGTCTGTCAACCTTTGTAAGAAAGAAAGTTTTGTTTTGAGTGTACTATATATTTTTCTATCGATCGATGGTGTTTGTGAAATTGCTTCTTTTTTAATGAATTTTTGTTTGAAACTTAACAATTGCTATCCTTTACCAGTTAATTAACGTAATACAGCCCTTTCTCACAACGCTTTTTTTTGCAGGGGTTCTATACTTGATTATGTTGTTTTGTTGCTGTAAAATTCTTTATTTGAATCAGTCATACAACATAATAAACTATCCAGTTACAGAAACAGAGATCGTGCATGTGGTAGAACTTACTTACTTTACATAAGTTAAAAAAAGAGCGAAAAAAAAGGGACTGAACCACCATCACCCAGATGGACACCATTAATGTTCTATAAATTATCACAGAAATAATGCATGACATTTACAATAGTCATTTATATCATTGTATGACAATTATAGTAAGTTGCTAATTAGAAAAAAATACATGAAAAAGCACTAGCAGCAAAAGTGGGGAACTAGGAAAATATGCTGGACGACCCACTTACTGGTTTTAAATGTAAGCCCGAAAAAAGAACTTTTCCTCTTTAATCTTTAAACTGCTTCTATTGCAAACTCTTTATGTTAAGCCAAGGACGGATATAGGGAGGAAGGGGGAGCAAGAGCCCTGGGTGGCAGAACAAGATACAATTATAATATTTACAGTATTAATGGTGCATCAGGGGTGGCAAAGTCTACATTTGTCCCCCCTGAGAAAAAACCTAACTCCGGCTCTGTGTTATGCAAGCTGTGGCTTACTCAACAAATATTGACTGTAAAACTATTAAATCGTCAGATATTAGAGAGTCCTGTTCGGGGTTTCATAGTTTAGCAGCAAATGCGTTCAGTTATGACATTTGTATAAAAATCTTATTAAATAGAAAACATCAAGATTTCAAAAAGTAAAAAAAAACTCGTCCAGTTTTGTAAAAAAAAAATCTTGAGAGGAAAATGCCATTTAAAAAAAAAGAAAGTGACATTGGTTAGAGGACGTTGTTTCAAATCATTTTGAAAAACTGATCAAAACTCATATATCCTTCACGGTTGTATGCACAGAACCTACAATAAATATAAATAAACGCTACTAATTAGTGTGAAAGTAACCATTTACACGCTTATCCAAACAATTTAAAGTAATGTTTAATGTTTCAGACTTGGTAAGCCTTCCATAACCATTTCAACCAAACAGTCCAAAAATACCAATAATCAGACTTATACTATTATTAAATGCTAAGCTTAGTGTTGCCAAAATTATTTTAGTCCAACGAAAAAAAAAGTATCTCTATAGTCAGTATTGAAGATTTGGAGTCATAAGTGAAAGATGGACACACAAACCCCCTTCAATCCATGTCATACTGAATTCACGAACTATTCTAAGTAACAGAGTTAAAATAGCGAATAGACGTCTAAAATAATAGACTTACGCTATTCAAAGTCCTTATGTTATCAAATCAGAACGGAAAATTTGCGACTATAAGTCATCTTAGTAAGTCACTAAATCTATTCACCAACATAGGGCACCTAAGTAATTCATTAACATGAGTCACTCGCATAAGGCTCCTTACATGATCTGTGCCACTTAGACATATTTCTTGTTCTGTTAGTCCCATTCCTTCTTGTAATTAAAAAAAAGTTTTTTAACTGCAAGTAAAGAGCGACATTAAAACTTAAAACGAAGAGAAATTATTTCGTATATGAAAGGGGTTCTCCCCTCCGCAACGCCCCGTTCTTTACGCTAAAGTTTGACTCTTTGTCATAATTCTACTTTTCAAAACAATAAAAAACACTCTAGCGTAAAGACCGAGGCGTTACGGAGGAGAGAACCCCTTTCATATATGAAATAATTTCTGTTTGGTTTAAGTTTTAATGTTGCTCTTTATTTGCAGTTAAAAAAAACTTGTTTTTTTATTTAATTTCTAATCTTTTTTGAATGAATGCATATTCTCATAGTTTTGGTCGGACGGTCTTAATAAAAAAAAGGTGTAGGGAAGGAGGCCTAGCCCTTCAATTATCGTTTACTTAAAAATGCAACTAGATTTTTTTTACTTTTTCTACGATCGTTTTTCTTAGTTACCTTACGTTTTTCTATACCTTACGAATTAGCTTACGTAACGAACTTCTATATTTGTGTGCTTTCATTACGTATATTAGGGGGTTTGCCCCCTCATCAATACCTTGCTCTTTACACTAAAGCTTGAATTTTTATCCCAAATCCTTAAGAATGACCCCTGAAACACTAAGGCCGTAGAATAAATAATTGAAGTTACTTAAAAATAATTTAGCGTAAAGAGCAAGGTTTTGTGGAGGAGACAAACCCCCTTATATACGTAATATTTTATGTTCGTTTTAAGTTTATATGCTGCTCATTACTTCCAGGTGAAAACAAAAATTATTTATTTTCTCATTGTTTTTTTTTTTAATAATGCTAGAATATCCTGCGCCCCCTTCGAGGAAATTCTCTTCCCTCATAGTAAATTCCTCCATGGAAAGACGCTCCCACGTGACCCCTCCCCCCGACCCACCCCACCCCAACGTGAAAAAGTCCCCCTGAAAACTTCTGTACACTTCATAATAACCGTTACTATATCTAAACAATGGTCAAAGTTTATAACTTGCAGCCCCTCCCCCGGGGAATGTGCGGGATTAAGTCGTCCCCAAAGACATAGTTATTAGGTTTTTGACTAAGTTGAACAGAATGGCTATCTTAAAATTTTGATCTGGTGTCTTCGGAGAAAAAGTGTTTGAGGGAGGGGGCTTAGGTGCCCTCCGATTTTTCGGTCACTTAAAAAGGGCACTAGAAATTTCAATTTCCGGTAAAATGAGCCCTCTCACGATATTCTAGGATCACTGGATCGATACGATCACCCCTGGGAAAAACAACAACAAAAAAACAAAAATAAAGACGCATTCGTGATCTGTCTTCTGGAAAAAAAACAAATTTCCACATTTTTTTAGATAGGAGCTTGAAGCTTCTATAGTAGGGTTTTCTGATACGCTGAATCTGATGGTGTGATTTTGGTTAAGATTCTGTGACTTATAGGGGATGTTTTCCCCTATTTTCTAAAATAAGGCAGATTTTCTCAGATTTTCTCGTAACTTTTGATGGGTAAGACTAAACTTGATGAAACTTCTATATTTAAAATTAGCATTACAATGTGATTCTTTTGATGTAACTATTGGTATCAAAATTCCGTTTTTTAGAGTTTCGGTTACTATTGAGCCGGGTCGCTCTATACAACAGTTCGTTACCACGGACTGTTTGACAAAGCTTCCATTTTGAAAATCTTAGTCGACACAGCACCCTCCCTGGTGTCGCGGATGCCTTGCCTTTTTTTCAAGTTGCATCAAAGTATCTGTTTAGACCTTATGGAAGGGCTTCCAACGAAGATCAAGGCCCAACTTTCAAGCTGATCAGAGAATAAACAACAGTCGACCCAGGACTGTTGTGGGTCGCAACTTGTCCCAGCTGTGGTTACTACTAGGGTAATTTAAGCTATCTCCATGCACATGTCGACCATGCATAATTATCAATATTTACTTATTGTGCTTGCTATAAAAGGGCAATTTCATTGTATTCAAATTCAATTTTGACTCAATTTTTTGTTCCAACTCTTTAAGAGCGATGCCTGAAACACAAGGGCCGTTTAACTCCAATAAGAAGGTTTTAAAGGGCTAAAAAGCTTTAAAATCATTTTAAAATTTAACTTTATAAAAAACTTTTAAGTTTTAATTATGATCCTTACTTTTAGTTGGAAAAACCTGTTGTTGTTTTTTCAATTCTTTTTCAATGAAGACGGCCTGGCGAAGTTCCTTATCGAAATTTTGTTGGGGGTAATTTTAGTTAAATATTCGTTATTTCTAGATCGCCCCGAGTCAAGTATGACGCATGCATCAACTGACTCATCTGGTCTTTCATCGAATGAACCAACTTCGCCTCGTCACGTGGCTCCGCCTACTAACTGGAAGAAAATTGAAAGGAGTGATTCAGCAATAGGTGATGACCTGAAGAGAAAAAGTAGGATCCCTAAATATACATCGCAACGAGTCAAAGAAGAAATGAAAAAGTATGGTATCGGCCGAAGCTCATCTGCCCATGAGGTGGACGGACTAGAAAGGGTGAGTGATCCTGAGGTGACTGTACTTGGGAGTCACAGTTTTTGTTCCAGAAGCTGTCTTTCATCTCACGCAAAGTCTTACGCTAAATTTGGTTATGCAATTGTAGTTTTTCCACTACGCTCAATTTTGCTTAACATTTTTTATTTTATTTTGCCAAATTTGGGAGTTTGCATTGTTTTAATTGGTTGCTTTTTTTCAGATGCAATTTTTTTCTTTGTTTTTCTTGTTTCTCCTTTTTTCACCTATTTGATCCAATTTTTGAAATTTTTGCCAATTTCCAGTTGATGGTTAATAAGTTATTTTGATTTATTGAATCATTTTCGTGCGTGTTGTCAGTTTGTAGTTTTATAAATGTTTAGTGGATCCCTTCATAATCTTGCTTGTGGGGATCCAGTTTTTTTTTCTTCTTCGCTAGTTTTTG
Source organism: Artemia franciscana (assembly GCF_032884065.1). Taxonomy (NCBI): domain Eukaryota; kingdom Metazoa; phylum Arthropoda; class Branchiopoda; order Anostraca; family Artemiidae; genus Artemia; species Artemia franciscana. The sequence goes on from NC_088866.1 coordinate 13,596,954, forward strand.
TTTTTGTTTATGTTATATTTAGTATAAAAATAAATGATGGTAATAATAACATGACTAAATTTTAAGGTACAACGAGGTTTTTGTAATGCTCATAAATTCTTATTTGATTATTATTTTAAAAGTTAATACGGTATTTTTAGGTTTTCAGCCAAACCGACTTGGAAAGGTAGTATATATAAAATACAGACAACAGAAACTTGTAATCACAATAAACACTAGAAATTTTTTATTGAAATTAAAAATTACATAGAATTTATATCTTTTGCCGACAGTATTTTTATTCCTTTCTGTTTATTTAAGCTTACTGACATTAAGTTTTGGTTTGTTTGTGTTTTAGGCCAATGCTGTCTAATACAGTTATATTTGCTAAATTCCAAGCACCGGGTATAGATTTTAGATAAGTTTTTATTAAAGATAGTTTTTGCGTGGTAACTTTATTAATTTTAGGTTTTATTTTAGGTTAAATTTAGATTTTGGTACTTCGGAAGCAAAATTGCAAAAATAGGCGATAAAAACATCAGAATATATTTGTGAATTCAATAATCAATGATGCATTGGAAAACTCTCTTTGTTAAAATTTGTTTTTGAAAATAAGCAATGAACACTCAAATTTCATCAAAATAACTGTTTTTAGAAATTATCAGGCAAAGACTGTGTCCGCTAGATAAATATTAATTTTGTGTCCAAATTCAGCGTAACATTTTCTTTGGAATCACTCCTTTTTGAGCAGAAACAAATATCCAGTTATGTTATATATTGCTATGCATGTTAGATACTTTTATAAGAAGAAATATTTCTCCTCTACTTGTCTTGCCCGCTTCAGCTTTCTGTGTCTTTGGCAAATCTATTTTACATTAATGAACGCTATTGCCTGCTTAATGAATAAGCCAAAGGACTGTAAAGCCTGAATTGGATATGAAAGCATACGAGGTGGTATATAGCACAGTACCAATCTTATAGCAGAGAAGAAAAACTAAAAAAACGGGTTTCGAGGTTTTTTTACTGTTACTAAAACCAAGCTGTTAGTAATTACAAGCAGTCAAGACAGTATTAGTAAATGATACACAATAATCATAACTACAGTGCTCTAACAGCCCTAGCGTACAGTATACAGTAATAGCAGCAAATACAATAGCATAATCCAGCAATAGCAGCAATTCTGAATAACTCAAACAAAACTGACATTATCAATAACTATACACCAAATACAATAGCCACTCATTCCTCATCCACACTTACAAAAAACTTTTCTCTCTGTATACTCGTAAGCAATCTTTCACCAAACCTCTCTTACAAATTTTTTTCTTACTACGGAAAAACATGTAGAATTATCTTCGAGGTGAATAAGCAACTTGTTACTTATAACATTTAATAGCAAAAAATTTCGATATCTGACCAATTTATATTAGGGAATATGAAGAATTTTGGGAAAAAAGATACTAGCACTAAACATATTGAGTCTTAAATAAGATAGGGATAAAATTGATGCCAGGAACAAAGCCCGTATTAGGAGGGGGTTTCAGGTTTTGAACCCCTTCTCTCCTCCGAAATCTTTTTCAATTCGTAAAACGTAACAAAAATACTCATAAACAAATTTTGATGCGTCGTTAAAGTCTATTCCCCCTCCCCGGAAAAAATAACCTCTTTTCAGAACAGAAATCCTGGGCACGCGCTTGCCAGGCACTATTTAAATGACTAGAAATAAAATTCATTATATTCATTTTTAAGAGTTGAGCAAAATTCTCAAAATATTTCAGGTTCTTATGAGCTCTCCCACCAACTTATAATTTCAAAGGTTTAAAAATCCAGAATAAAATCAGTTAAAAATATTATCTCGTTTAGCATTTACAGTTCTGATGAATGTCTTAGTGATATTATGTATGTAGAGACAGTTCCAACCATTGAGCGTGGGCGAGTGAGTCGTAGTTTTTCTAGGAAAGAGATATCCGTCGGATATACAAGCAAGTGTATCTAATATCAGTATTTTCCGGAAAGATGGTCCAACGGACCAATATTAAGGAAAATGTATGAAATCCCCAGAACCCTATGTAGGTAAGAATGGGAATTTAAAGGATCAAGGAGGCACACTCGTGCCTCTTTAAAGAGGCGAACCACGACAATGTTAAGCGATCTTCGGTTCCAGTGGTCGCAGAGGAATGGGGAGGGATGCATTTCGTAGCCCGAGCTCCAACTAAGAAACCTACCAAATTTCATCCCCCTCCGACTTTTCCTTCATGGGGAAAATCTGGCCGAAAGTTTCGACCACCCAACCCCCCCCCCCTTTAACGTTGTCTGATCGGGCTGAAATTCACAAGTTAAGGTCCCCTAGGGCCCAGGAGCTTATCCGCGAAATTTCAGCTCGATCCGATAACTCCTTCCCTGTTTTCCAGAAACCACGCATAGCCACTTAATGTTCATGTTCTCCTTTTGTTTTTTTTTTCGCCACGCCTACAGGTCACAGCCGACATCGGATCTGGGTGTACGAAGACTCATTCGACGCGGAATTCTCCGAGTAATTTTGCTTGAAAGTTTCGTCGGAAAATCTTAACCCCCCGATTTTCTAGCTTAGAAAAACCCCATTTCCCCATAAGAGCCCATGTTAAGTTTTTTGTTGTTAAAAGTTACGAATTTCAACATTCAAGTACATCAAAATGATCAGCTCGACATGGTGAGACTGACTGAAAGCTTCAAAAAATTCTGTCTTAATCCGTAAAATTTTTATTTGAGAAAAATGACAGAAACCCTTTTTTTCTGCCACGCCTACAGGTCACAGCCGACATCGGATCTGGGTGTACGAAGATTCATTCGACGCGGAATTCTCCGAGTAATTTTCCTGGAAAGTTTCGTCGGAAAATCTTAACCCCCCGATTTTCTAGCTTAGAAATTAATTTTTGAAATTCTTAAAAGTTATTTAAAAGTTATATTTATACACATGCAGGTATTTCGACTTCAAACATGCCCGGTTAGCTCAGTCGGTAGAGCGTGGGACTTAATCCTAAGGTCAAGGGTTCAAGTCTCTTATCGGGCGGTTTTTTTTCACAAAATATGAAAAAAACTTCGTTTTCTTAAAAAGTTAAAGAGGCTGCGTCCCAAAGTCGAATCTTAAAACGTACAGGAATTAGGAGAGGCAGTCCTAATTCCTGTACGAGGAGTACAGGAATTATTAAATTACATCCACCATGGATTGTAGAAAAACGTACAGAAATAATATGAAAAAAACTTCGTTTTCTTAAAGAGTTAAAGAGGCTGCGTCCCAAAGTTGAACCTTAAAACGTACAGGAATTAAGAGAGGCAGTTGGGGGGCTGCCGCCCCCCAAACCCCCCGCTTTTAAAGACTCTTTTGTACAGGTTTTTTGTTTTGTTAATTAAAAGAGGGCCTTTCCGAAGCCAAGAGCGGGGGGTTAGTATTGTACAAAAAACCTGTACAAAAGAGTCTTTGAAAGCGGGGGGTTTGAGGGGTGGCAGCCCCCCAACTGCCTCTCCTAATTCCTGTACGTTTTAAGGTTCGACTTTGGGACGCAGCCTATTTAACTCTTTAAGAAAACGAAGTTTTTTTCATATTATTTTTACTAGAAATCGAGACATTTATCGTTGATTTCAATTGACTCTATTGTCACCTGCTAAATAGAATATAGATGGAAAATAAATGAAAATGTGAAAACAGATCCGACATAAATGTTTATCAATCAATCATTTGTAATTTGAAAAGTAGGCGTGAATTTAATATGGAATTTGAGGAATACATAAAAAGACACTGGCATACAGGTGCGTACGGAGGAATCTACTTCAATGCGAGGGGTGCTAATTTCAAAGAAAAAAGCAAATAAAAAGACAAAAGTGAAAAACCTTACGGGATAAATAAAACAGTCTCAGAATTCTAGGGACTTCACAATCTAAAAATAAAGAAGAAATACTAAAAAATAGTGAGTGATTTGACATGTGGGGGGGGGGCAAATGTTATAAGGGAAAATAAATGTCCTTAAAAAACGCCAAGACAGTCAATCCTTATACCAAAAACAGAAGGTGCTACGAACTTTATTTTGACAGACGTAATCACTTCTAGATAGTATCATTTACTGAACAAATTACATAAGTAAATAGAATCAATCCTTTTTGAAAGATTTATTTGTATTCCGAAAAATCTGAATTATCTTTTAGATGATCGTAATGATTACAATGTAGTAGTTATCAACTTGGGATATTGTCGATTATATCAGCTGTTGCATATTAAGTTCTTTAGAGTTAAATCGAGATTTACGCTCCAGTCTCTAAACTAAGCTCACTGGAGAAATCCGTCTACTTACTTTGTTTCTTGCATTTAATTAAAAAAAAATAATTTAAATTTAATAAATTAAGGAGTTGGGTAAACAGGGGTATTCATACTTCCTTTTTTTAGTCACTAACCGGTTTCTACCATTCTTTTCTATCTACGATTTCTCCTATATATAGGACATGTACCCTTCCTAGTTCCATCCAACATGTAATTGGTAATTAAGGGATCAATATGAATTAATTTATGAATGACCCTGATTATAATGGTAAGTTTTTGAATTCTGATAGAATAATAATAAAAAATTAAAAAAGAAGGATTTTTAAACATAGAAATTTGCATAGCCTTCATAATTTCATTGGGGAATTAAACGAAAGCTCTAAGTTTCGCGAACAATGATGTTTTTATAAAAGTGTAAACTGAAACTTTCAGAGTGTCGATATAGGTTTTCATACTAAAATAGTTTTACTACTAAACACTAAAATTATTTTTCAATTTCTAAGGCTTGTTCTAATTTTTGTAAAACCTCTGTAATGTGTGTCGTCTATCATTTTGCTCGAAAATACATGATTTTAGTTGTCCTATTTTTAAAAGGATTTTTTTTGGAGTCCTCGGGACGGTTATGCTGTTGACTTGGTAATTAAGCATAATCTTCTATGCCAGTTCCTTGATTATTTGATTTCAAGTAATTACTTACTTCAAGAACTACTTTCTACAATTAACATTTTTTTACAGACATTTTCCCGTTCCCAAGTCGGAAGAGGTGGCTCGTTCAGGATGCCAAAGAAGCCAGAGGTATCTAACTCGAGTCGCAATCGGACTTTAAGTGGCCAAACTTGGAGCGGCAGAAAAAGTGGTGAAAGATCACGAATTACAGAAGATACTTTCTCTTACTCTACCAACACTTCACCTAAACATAGGGCACCTCGTGCTACATCTGCTTCACCACATCCTCAGCGTCGCACTACTAAATCAGTGCCAACCACGCCGACAGGAGGAAATTTCAAATCGCCGATCCTGCGAGATTTGAATAATATTGACTTAGAAGATGATCAAATAATTCTTAAGAAAATGGAAGAAATAATAAATGCATATAAATTAATAACCGAGCGAAATAGCACTCCAAGTGAAAAATTATCCAGAACATGTGATGGTAGACCGCCAGTACCACGATCGCGTGCTGATTCGATTAGTAAATCCCGCGCGCGTTCTTCGTCTGTGAGTCAGTCAGAGACCTTGCCGAGATGTAGTTCATCGCGTGGTAACTCGCCCAAACTTGCTCAACCTTCATGCAAAGAAAACCAAAATAGCCCAAGGCCAAGACGACATTCTATCCAAGACGAAGCAACGCCTCTATTTCGGCGAGAAAGTGGGCTAACCCCTTCAAAAATTCCAATCCCAGTGTTCAGACTAGAATAGTCTAAAAAACCAAGCTGTTCAATACTATTTAAACCACCTGTACTTTGCTTCCGTCTGGTAGACAAATTCAAACGGAAAACGGGAAAATTGAAAAGACGGCAAAAGCAATTATAAAGTTACAAACGCATTTGCTGTTTAAAATTTTAATTATTTACAAATAATGTTTTAACTATCCCTGTTATCTTGTGATCGATTTTTACTCAAAAATGAAAAATGAGCCAACTAAAATTTTAAATTTGAATTTCGAAAGTCTTTGAAGTTAGATGGCAAGTAATTGTTTCAACAGTGATTTAATACGAAGTGTCTTTGGTTTAAAGTGAAAACGTATTAACTTTCATAGCTTAAGTGAAAAGGTAACTATGGTAATTTAGGTTTTTAAATTTGAATATTTTAACTTCTGTGTTTGAAGTTTATGAAACTGGGAAGCTTACACTATATTTCAAAAGTTTTGGGTGCTTAGAAAGTTATCTAGGTGTAATGGTGTTCTTTTTATTGTTTTTTTTTTTTACGTTAGCATGTTGTTTTGGTGTGTATTTTATTTTTCCAGCTATAATTCACAACCTGCAGCTATTATCACTGCTACACCGCGTTTTTTTTCTAACTCGAAGTTTACTAACTTTTTCTTTTTCCCTGTCCATATTCGATTTGATTGCCAGTCTGACAAGCTGAGACATAAAATTTAATTTAGTTGTAAAATATGAATTGAATGTCCGGAGTCTCGGAGACAAGGATATTCATATACTGTCGGTAAATACGGTATCTAATCAGCATTTTCGGTAATATGGTAATTGATTTCTACCATATGGATATTATTGGGGAAAAAGATATACATTTTTTAGTTTCTTTCACCACCCCCTCTACCCCCGAACTACTCTGAGTCGCAAAGTCTCACAGTCTCCATTATCAATCAATCTCTAAAGAAAAAATCCGTATAGTGATGGTACATATATCAAAATATTCTTGGAAAACCCTTCAGGTTACAGTGATATACCACGTTTTTACCTAGTAGAAACTTCTAGCTCTGTTTGCTCCCTGGTCGTATTTTAACCCAAAGACATGACCGGTGAACCAGTGTTTATCTGTTCTTCATATAGAATTGTTATTTTGGCATGATTTTAAACTCAATAGGTTTAAGTAAGTGTATGTATGTGTGTATTTAGAAGGTTTATAACGTAAATAGAGGAATAGTTTGAATCTGCCGGGCAAATTATCAATTAAACATATTTCCACTATTATTCTAATTTTCTGATCTATACCTGAATTTCAAAAAATTAAATTAGGTCTTGTATTTCGAAGAACCTGTCCTGATTGAATCAATTGATCCTTGTGCCCCAAAAGAATTTACCTAATAATCAAAGAATTATCATGAGACTTTGTGTATTTTCATGGGTCATTGACGACTAGATTTGCTCATAAAGGAATATTTTACTTCATATTTAGTTGGCGTAATTAGACTAATTTGTTGGCAAAACAAACGGGTTAGTACCCTTAATTTAGATACTACCCCATACAATTTTGATCTTATAGTCACTGCAACACATGAAAGTTACAATTGAGCCTTTTTCTGATAATAATTTATTACGCTCCCGAATCCCTTTCATCAGTCTTCATCGGCTGGTTGAATTTGCGATGGTAGTATTTAGTCCTAAGGAAATGGGAGTGAGTGACAATAATTTGGATCTAAATGTTAAAGGTACCCCGCAACCAAAAGCCATCTGGCATGGCTTTATATATTTTATGCCGAATTAAGTTTAGAAACGAAGGTATTGTCCCTCGATTTTGCTGATATTTCTTCACTTTCATTCCTCCAAAAGAAAATATTCAGTTACGACTTTTACTTCTTGTTTAATACTGATGATATACCAAAATACAACACCATATTCATACACTCAACAGCGCAAATGCAGAAGGGGCTGCGGCATTCCATGTGTTCAATAACCTGTCCGATGAACCCCCCCCCATCTCCTGAATCAGTATAGACATCATAACCTAAACAAAAATAAACTTTGCACTTTCAACCTCCCCCCTTATAACTTGAGGGGTAACCCTTTTTCGGGATTGATTTTGAAGTATTGTTATGTATAAGCTAAGGCTTAGCTGCTAAGCCTTAGCCCAAAGAGCAGGGACAGTGACTCATTCTGTAAATTCACAGAAATTAAATAGAACACAGGATTTATTTTTCAAATGAAAGCACACCGTACTGGAAAAATATAGAACAAATTTAAACCATCCTATAATAGAGAGAATGCCTCTATTTCAGCTGCATGTTGTGATTTGTGCATGTTTTCATATGCATATTCTTGACAAAGAAAAATATTGTCCTTGCAATTATCTTTGAAGTATAATATCCCCTCTCATTCTGGGTAACTATGACAATGTCATGTAATCTTATTGGTTTGGGGCACAGTGATCTTGAAAACAAATATGTTGATAATCAGGTATTGTACAGATTAAGTAACTCGAATCAAAATATGTTGTGAGTCGAATTGAGTGTGGATATAATTTTAACTAATGTATTGTTATCCTGATATGTACAGAGACTTTGAATAAACCTGGGGTGTGTTGTGTCATTTGAGCTATGGACTTTTGGAAAATTTTCCGAAATTTTTCCAAACATTTTCTGAAAATTCTGAATTTTCCAAAATTCTGAATTTTCAAAAGACTGATGAAGCAAGTGTGCCAAAGTTGGTTTTCCTTGATTAAGCCTATTTTCGACTAGATATGTCAACTTAAAAAAAGAAATTTTGTTTTGTGCTCTTAGTTCCAATTTTAGAACCTCTGGGTCGAAACTTAGCAATGATAATTGTTTTCATTATTGGCGATGAACTAATACATAGAACCTTGTTTAAACCACACTTTTTAAAATGTAAAGCCTCGTTTTATACACTTTTCCCTTGTCTTTTCTTTTTTATTCCTAAAATAAGACCGTGAGAACCCTTGTTTAAATCAAAAACCGCGTTCTTGCAGAATAAAAACCGAAAATTGGCAAAGAAGGTCTAATACGTAAGGTGATACCCTTTCCCTCCTTTATTTTTTAAATGTGATTTATTTCCCTCCTTTATTTCCCTCCTTTTAAATGTGAATCTCTAGCCCTGAAGAACCATATCGGACCGATATAGGGAGAACCAACAATGTACGAAACCGTTTAATAATTGATTGAATTAAAATAGACTAATAGGAAGATTAGTCCTTAGTCTATTGTTGCATATGATATAAGTTAAAATTGTTTTCTAACAAAAAAAAAGTTAAAAGAGAAGATAAGATATGCATCTGCATGATGCTTGATAAGAACGATTTCAATGGATGGTTTAAAAGATGTATCTTCTAGAAACAATCACAAAATTTCTTAGAATTATATTTTGGCCTTTAACAACATATCGCACGTTTAATCAACGAATTCAATAAAGTAGCAAAATTTAACTTGTTCGTATTTAAGGTGTCCATTTCCAATATATAGTTAGGAGTATAGTAACGCTGGTGCTGGTGGGTTATTATATACCTCTGCTTATTATACAAGCTTAATTCTACTTATACGTGTGTGCCTAAACGTATTTTTTATTGAACAATGCTTGTTTTTTGCTTAGTAGTAGTAATCAATTGATATCTTTACCATTCCTTTGTTTCAATTAGATTTATATATTTTTGTAGAAATAACATTTACATGTATTTTTGTATCGATTATTATTAATTGATTAATTACTTACAACTATAGTTAATTGAACTTGAGTGCTTCTACATGATAAATTATATCTTAGTCAAAATCTTTGGAAGGGCCAATTTTAATTGATGCAATAATGGTCATGAGGATTCTACACCTTGGATGAGTGGATGACTTGGATGAGTGGAGAACTGATGACAGGTGGTTTTTTCTTGACTTAGTTTATGTATAAGATGATTAAAAGGGACTAGCCCCGTTTTTTTATTAATGTCTTCACTAATAAATAGAAGACATTTAGAAGGGAAGTTGAGGAATAGAAGAATTAACATTAAGATGAACTCGGAATAAGTTCCGCTAAACGTTGTCACTTTTAGCCCTTTCTTGTGCATGTCGCCCTCCCCCTTCACTATCAGAAAATTAAACATTTAGTCTGCACTAAACCCGTAAAGTTGTAAATAAACAGTGTAATCTATATAGCGAACCCGATATTTTTTTTTTTTTTGTCTAATAACTTTAAGGTAAAATTAAATCCTATCCATAACACTGTTCTGTTGATATTTCAAGGGACCCCCCCCCCAGTAAGCAAAATCGGAAATTACCTCCTACTCTTTTATGTATTCTATGTTTTGTGGCATTGCAAGTTTTTTTTTAAATTCCAAATGGTGCTAATTGTTACATTTCATAAGTGCAAGTGAGTTGTTATTTTATAAAGGTTGTTTTTTGCGATGCAGTAAATAATGCAATAAAGATTATATTAAAATCGTTTCCAACTTCTTCTTTTAGAAAACATAAATGTATAGTTTCTTGGATTAATTATGCTTAAGAGTTTTATTAACATGATGGTTTATTCAGTCATTGTTTTTCATTTTTTTTTATATATGCAGCAATTCTGAATATTGATGATCCAGATTGGGTATGTATAGCATTATCGCTTGAAAAAGTTTCTTTGGCAGCTCTGTGTTACTGGTCTATTAGGTGATTTTAAGACATGGGTTGATCTAAGTTAAGCAAGATCTAACAGTCATGAGAAATATATGTCAAATACTGTGTCAAAAATGAAATACTGTTTCGAAAGTCTGGTTGTAAGTCCATGGTTATAGCTGCGCCACCCCAACACCTAGTTGGTGGGGGCGCTTCGCGACCCCCCCCCCCAAGCCCCCCCGCGCGCATAAGTCGTTACGCGCCATATTAGTTACGCGCCATTGTAGTTGTGCCCCTGTGTCCCACCTGTGAATATATATATATATATATATATATATATATATATATATATATATATATATATATATATATATGTGTGTGTTTTTAACTACGTAAAACTTGCGAATATACAACATTCTTCGCTGTCCCATTGTCTGTACATATAAATAGGTTGTCAGGTTTACCGACTCTTGAACATGCAACATATAATTGTCCATGGGAAAACAATCCGTATTCAGATCTATACCTCATGATTCCTTGTGTCCCGGTGTCAGGTCGTCATTTGTGCCCCGGTGTCCAGGTATGTATATACATTCGTTTTTGAATTGGTCTTTTTTTTAGTTTTTAGTTCTTTTTACCTTTTTTTTAGTTTTTTTAGTTATACTTCATGATTCTAATGATTGCCCTTGAGCTTTGTTGATGGTGATTGCTAATCGAACATTCCCTGTGTCCCCGTCGTCATTTATATATCCCCTTGTGTCCCCCAGCGTCCCCGTTGTAGTTGTGTCCCTGTGTCCCGGTCGTCATTTATATTCCCTGTGTCCCGGTCGTCATTTGTGTCCCGATGTCCCGGTCTGTATATACATTCGTTTTTGAATTGGTATATGATGAAATAAAATTTTGTGTTTTTCCCTTTTTTTGGTTTTTACTTTTTTTTAGTTTTTTTTTTAGTTTTTTTTTTTTTTTTCTTTTTAGTTTTTTTGTAGTTTTTACCTTTTTAGTTTTTATTATTTTTATTTTTTTTTAGTTTTGTTTTTCTCCTTTATTTTTCAATTTTTTCCTTTTTTTCTTTTTTTTTCTTTTTTAGTTTTTTAGTTTTTTAGCTTTTTTAGTTTTTTTTATTAGTTTTTAGTTTTTTTTCTTTTTAGTTTTTTGTAGTTTTTACCTTTTTTTAGTTTTTTTTAGTTTTTTTTTTTTACTTATGTCCTGGTCGTCATTTATACTCCCTGTATCCAGGTCGTCATTTGTGTCCCGGTGCTTTGTTGATGGTGATTGCTAATCGAACATTCCTTGTGTCCCGGTCGCTTTCTCTTTGAGTTTCTTGGTCGTCATTTATATTTCCTATGTCCCGGTCGTCATTTGTGTCCCGATGTCCCGGTCTGTAATTTCGTCAGTCGACACACAAACATGACGTCACTCGACACACACACACACACACACAGACAACTTATTTTTATATATATAGATTTTGCTCACGGATCTGCCCCATCATGCTCATTTTACAGAAGACAAAAAGTTATGGCAGTGGCATTTTGAGCATTAGCATCAAGTTGATTGCGTAGTTTTCATTAGGGATAAAATAGTACAATCCTTGAATTTTGAAGGAAAAAATACAATTCGTCTCAAATTCTGGATGCAATCATCCAGCGTAGAGATGAGTCTATGGGAATATATGTAGATTACATGAAGTCCGTTTGATTTAGTAATGGCTTGTACCTGAAATATCCCCACATATGACAGTGCATCATAGCATTGCGCGACACAATCTGAGCAGCTGTTTCCGTGTGAAATCAGGCAAGAGCTCTTTCTTTCACTTTTCCTTTATAAAAGTGTCTAATCAGAATTACAAGCTACTCCTTTTTGCATATCTCCAGTTTTACCTAACAAAAAGCAAAGAATTTTTTTTCCACACCCTTTTACACGATATGGTACCTTACCTCAAGTCATCCTCAAAGACATGGTTACTAGATTTTCGACTATGCTGAACAAAATGGCTATCTCAAAATTTTGATCGGGTGACTTTGGGGAAAATGAACGTGGGAGGGGGCCTAGTTACCCTCAATTTTTTTGGTCACCTAAAAATGGCACTAGAACTTTTAGTTTCCGTTCTAATGAGCCCTCTCATGATATTCTAGGACCAATGGATTGACACGGTCACCCCTAGAAATAAAAATAAACACGCATCCGTGATATTTCTTCTGGTAAAAAAAAAATATAAAATTCCACATTTTTGCAGATAGGAGCTTGAAACCTCTACAGTAAGGTTCTCTGATTCGCTGAATCTGAAGAAGATTATATGACTTGTAGGGGATGTTTTTCCCCTTTTTTCGAAAATAGGGCATATTTTCTCAGGCTCGTAATTTTTGATGAATAGAACTAAATTTGATGAAACTTATATGTTGAAAATCAGCATAAGATCCGATTCTTTTGATGTATCTGTTGGTATCAAAATTCCGTTTTTTAGAGTCTCGCTTAGCATTGAGCCGGCTTACTCCTTACTTGCAGTTCGTTACCATGAACTGTTTGAAGAGAAGTTCTTTGATTTGGATGGTCTTGTTTTATCGAACAGTTTGTCATGACAAACTGTAATTAAGGAATGATGCCGCTCAATAGTAACCGAAACTCTAAAAAACTGAATTTGATATCAACAGACATATTCCCAGGGATTATCGCATCAAATCGATAGTCCTAGAATATCGACACAGAGCTCATTCGAACGGAAATTAAAACTTCTAGTGACCTTTTTCAGTGACTAACCGGGCAACTGGTCCTCCTCCCACCCATCTTTTTTCCCAAAGTTCGTCCGATCAAAATTCTGTGATAGCCGTTTTGTTCAGCATAGTTGAAGAGCCCAATAACTGTGTCTTTGAGGATATCATAACCCCCCACAGCCCCTGGGGAAAGGTTTGTAAGTAAGAAAATTTGCCCATTCTTTACGCATAGTTTCTTAATAGGAAGAATACAGACATTTTTTGGGGAAGGGAGAATTTTCTGCTGGGAGGATTTTTTAAGGGAGTATTTTTCGTGGGGGGGGGTGAACTTTCCAAGAGAAATTTTACACTGGGGTAATTCGCCAAGATTCCAATACAGAATCCTTTTTATTTGTCTTACTTTCTATTTGCCGGCTCAATTTTACATGTGGAGGCATTGAGAAGAATTGTCCGGGGAAATATTTTTCGGATTGGAATTGTCTGAAGTATCTTTCCATAAAATATTACATATTTTATTGGTTACTGGGAAGTACACAGATATTTTTTCGAGGAAAGTGTTTGGGCGTGGGAGCGGTTATTTTATACGGGGAGATTTTCAGATTGGGAGGGCAGCTTTGGAGGTGAACATTACATAGGAAATTTTATACAAGGGGAACTTTTGTGTTGGTGGGGCGCTTCGCTCCCCCAAGCCCCCCCGCGCGCGTAAGTCGTTACGCGCCATATTAGTTACGCGCCATTGTAGTTGTGTCCCTGTGTCCCACCTGTGAATAGAGATATATATATATATATATATATATATATATATATATATATATATATATATATATATATATATATATGTTTTTAACTACGTAAAACATGCGAATATATAACATTCTTCGCTGTCCCATTGTCTGTGCATATAAATAGATTGTCAGGTTTACGGACTCTTGAACATGCAACATATAATTGTCCATGGAAAAACAATCCGTATTCAGATCTATACCTCATTATTCTAATGATGTGTCCCTGTGTCCCGGTCGTCATTTATATTCCCTGTGTCCCGGTCGTCATTTGTGTCCCGGTATCCCAGTTTGTAATTTCTCTTTGAGTGTCCCGGTCGTCATTTATATTCCCTGTGTCCCGGTCGTCATTTGTGTCCGTCCCGGTCGTCATTTATATTCCCTGTGGCCCGGTCATGATTTGTGTCCGGGTGTCCCAGTCTGTAATTTCTCTTTGAGGTTCCCGGTCGTCATTTATATTCCCTGTGTCCCGGTCGTCATTTGTGTCCCGGTGTCCCGGTATGTAATTTCATCAGTTGACAAACATGACGTCAGTCGACAAACAACTTCATGACGCATACAGCTCAATCCTTATAATGACGTCAATCAACAAACATGACGTCAGTCGACACACAAACATGACGTCACTCGACACACACACACACACACACAGACAACTTATTTATATATATACTAGCTGTTGGGGTGGCGCTTCGCGCCACCCCAACACCTAGTTGGTGGGGGCGCTTCGCGCCCCCCCCCCAAGCCCCCCCGCGCGCGTAAGTCGTTACGCGCCATATTAGTTACGCGCCATTGCAGTTGTGTCCCTATGTCCCACCTGTGAATATAGATAGATATATTATATATATGTTTTTAACTACGTAAAACTTGAGAATATACAACATTCTTTGCTGTCCCATTGTCTGTGCATATATATAGATTGTCAGGTTTACCGACTCTTGAACATGCAACATATAATGGTCCATGGGAAAACAATCCGTATTCAGATCTATACCTCATGATTCTAATGATTGCCCTTGAGCTTTGTTGATGGTGATTGCTAATCGACCATTCCCTGTCCCGGTGTCCCGGTCGTCATTTATATCCCCCTGTGCCCCCCGGCGTCCCCGTTGTAGTTGTGTCCCTGTGTCCCGGTCGTCATTTATATTTTTTACTTATGTCCTGGTCATTATGGCTTATGTATGGTCATTTATATTCCCTGTGTCCCGGTCGTCATTTGTATCCCGGTGTCCCGGTCTGTATATACATTCGTTTTTTAGTTTTGTTTTTCTCCTTTATTTTTTTCCTTTTTTCTTTTTTTTCTTTTTTAGTTTATTTAGATTTTTAGATTTTTTAGTTTTTTATTAGTTTTTAGTTTTTTTTTTCTTTTTAGTTTTTTTTGTAGTTTTTACCTTCTTTTTAGTTTTTTTAGTTTTTTTTTTTACTTATGTCCTGGTCGTCATTTATACTCCCTGTGTCCCGGTGCTTTGTTGATTGCTAATCGAACATTCCTTTTGTCCCGGTCGCTTTCTCTTTGAGTGTCGTCATTTATTTTTTTCTTTTTTAGTTCTTACCTTTTTTAGTTTTTTTTAGTTTTTTAGATGAAAATTTTTTTTAGTTTTTTCCTTTTTTCTTTTTAGTTTTTTATTGGTTTTTTACCTTTTTTTTTTTTAGCTTTTTTAGTTTTTTTCGTTTTTTCTTTTTACTTTTTTTTTTAGTTATTATCTTTTTTATTTTTTTTTATTTTTATTCTTAATTTTATTAGTTTTCTTTTTCTCTTCTATTTTTCAGTTTTTTCCTTTTTTTTAGTTTTTTTTTTAGTTTTTAGTTTTTTTAGTTTTTTACCTTTTTTTAGTTTTTTTAGTTTTTTTTTAGTTTTTTAGCCTTTTTATTTTTTTTTTATTAGTTTTTAGTTTTTTTTGTAGTTTTTTGCCTTTTTTTAGTTTTTTCAGTTTTTTTTTTAGTTTTTAGTTTTTTACCTTTTTTAGCCTAACCAGGATTTGAACCTGGGACCTTCATTCTCCGTTCTGACACCCTCTCTCACCGAGTGACTATAGCTTTTTTAGTTTTTTTTCGTTTTTTCTTTTTAGTTTTTTTTGTAGTTTTTATCTTTTTTAGTTTTTTCTATTCTTATTTATATTTTTTAGTTTTCTTTTTCTCTTTTATTTTTCAGTTTTGTCCTTTTTTTAGTTTTTTTCTTTTTAGTTATAGTTTTTTTAGTTTTTACCTTTTTTTAGTTTTTTTAGTTTTTTTAGTTTTGTAGCTTTTTTAGTTTTTTTATTAGTTTTTAGTTTTTTTGTAGTTTTTGCCTTTTTTAGTTTTTTCAGTTTTTTTTTTAGTTTTTAGTTTTTTACCTTTTTTTAGTTTTTTTAGTTTTTTAGCTTTTTTAGTTTTTTTTTCTTTTTAGTTTTTTTTGTAGTTTTTACCTTTTTTAGTTTTTTTTCTTCTTTTGTATTAGTGTGAAATAATTCAGACGTCATATGCGGACAAACACGACGTCACTCGACAGACAGTTCACCTGATCCACAGATCCACAGATCCACAGACAACTTATTTTTATATATATACTAGCTGTTGGGGTGGCGCTTCGCGCCACCCCAACACCTAGTTGGTGGGGGCGCTTCGCGCCCCCCCCCAAGCCCCCCCGCGTGCGTAAGTCGTTACGCGCCATAATAGTTACGCGCCATTGTAGTTGTGTCCCTATGTCCCACCTGTGAATATAGATAGATATATATATATATATACATATATATATATATATATATATATATATATATATATATATATATATATATATATATATATATATATATATATATGGTTTTAACTACGTAAAACTTGCGAATATACAACATTCTTTGCTGTCCCATTGTCTTTGCATATAAATAGATTGTCAGGTTTACCGACTCTTGAACATGCAACATATAATGGTCCATGGGAAAACAATCTGTATTCAGATCTATACCTCATGATTCTAATGATTGCCCTTGAGCTTTGTTGATGGTGATTGCTAATCGACCATTCCCTGTCCCGGTGTCCCGGTCGTCATTTACATCCCCCTGTTTCCCCCGGTGTCCCCGTTGTAGTTGTGTCCCTGTGTCCCGGTCGTCATTTATATTCCCTGTGTCCCGGTCGTCATTTGTATCCCGGTGTCCCGGTCTGTATATACATTCTTTTTTTAGTTTTGTTTTTCTCCTTTATTTTTTTCCTTTTTTTTTCTTTTTTAGCTTATTTAGATTTTTAGATTTTTTAGTTTTTTTATTAGTTTTTAGTTTTTTTTTCTTTTTAGTTTTTTTGTCCCGGTCGTCATTTATATCCCCCTGTGTATCCCGGTGTACCGGTCTGTATATTTTGTAGTTTTTGCCTTTTTTTAGTTTTTTTAGTTTTTTAGCTTTTTTATTTTTTTTATTAGTTTTTAGTTTTTTTTGTAGTTTTTGCCTTTTTTAGTTTTTTCAGTTTTGACGTCACCTGATCCAGTTTTTTCAGGTGACGTCACCTGATCCACGATCCACAGATCCACAGACAACTTATTTTTATATATATAGATAGTTTTTTTTTTTTACTTATGTCCTGGTCGTCATTTATACTCCCTGTGTCCCGGTGCTTTGTTGATTGCTAATCGAACATTCCTTTTGTCCTGGTCGCTTTCTCTTTGAGTTTCGTCATTTATTTTTTTCTTTTTTAGTTCTTTTAGTTTTTACCTTTTTTAGTTTTTTTTAATTTTTTAGATGAAAATTTTTTTTAGTTTTTTCCTTTTTTTCTTTTTAGTTTTTTATTGGTTTTTACCTTTATTTTAGCTTATTTTTCAGTTTTTTTCCTTTTTTTTAGTTTTTTTTATTTTTTATTTTTTTTAGTTTTTTACCTTTTTTAAGTTTTTTTAGTTTTTTTAGTTTTTTAGCTTTTTTACTTTTTTTATTAGTTTTAAGTTTTTTTTTGTAGTTTTTGCCTTTTTTTAGTTTTTTCAGTTTTTTTTTTAGTTTTTTATTGGTTTTTACCTTTATTTTAGCTTATTTTTCAGTTTTTTTCCTTTTTTTTTAGTTTTTTTTAGTTTTTAGTTTTTTTAGTTTTTTACCTTTTTTTAGTTTTTTTATTTTTTTTTAGTTTTTTAGCTTTTTTATTTTTTTTATTAGTTTTTAGTTTTTTTGTAGTTTTTGCCTTTTTTTAGTTTTTTTAGTTTTTTAGCTTTTTTATTAGTTTTTAGTTTTTTTTGTAGTTTTTGCCTTTTTTTAGTTTTTTTAGTTTTTTAGCTTTTTTATTTTTTTTATTAGTTTTTAGTTTTTTTTGTAGTTTTTGCCTTTTTTTAGTTTTTTCAGTTTTGACGTCACCTGATCCAGTTTTTTCAGGTGACGTCACCTGATCCATCCACAGACAGACAGACAACTTATTTTTATATATATATATACTAGCTGTTGGGGTGGCGCTTCGCGCCACCCCAACACCTAGTTGGTGGGGGCGCTTCGCGCCCCCCCCCCCCCAAGCCCCCCCGCGCGCGTAAGTCGTTACGCGCCATAATAGTTACGCGCCATTGTAGTTGTGTCCCTATGTCCCACCTGTGAATATAGATATATATATATATATGGTTTTAACTACGTAAAACTTGCGAATATACAACATTCTTTGCTGTCCCATTGTCTTTGCATATAAATAGATTGTCAGGTTATCCCCCTGTTTCCCCGGTGTCCCCGTTGTAGTTGTGTCCCTGTGTCCCGGTCGTCATTTATATTCCCTGTGTCCCGGGTCCCGGTCATCATTTGTATCCCGGTGTCCCAGTCTGTATATACATAGTATTTAGTTAATTTTTCTCCTTTATTTTTTTCTTTTTTTTCTTTATAGCTTATTTAGATTTTTAGATTTTTAGTTTATATATTAGTTTTTAGTTTTTATTTCTTTTTAGTTTTTTTGTCCCGGTCGTCATTTATATCCCCCTGTTTCCCCCGGTGTCCCCGTTGTAGTTGTGTCCCTGTGTCCCGGTCGTTATTATTTTTAGTTTTTTACCTTTTTTTAGTTTTTTTAGTTTTTTAGCTTTTTTATTTTTTTTATTAGTTTTTAGTTTGTTTGTAGTTTTTGCCTTTTTTTTAGTTTTTTTAGTTTTTTAGCTTTTTTATTAGTTTTTAGTTTTTTTTTGTAGTTTTTGCCTTTTTTTAGTTTTTTAGTTTTTTAGCTTTTTTATTTTTTTTATTAGTTTTAGTTTTTTTTGTAGTTTTTGCCTTTTTTAGTTTTTTCAGTTTTGACGTCACCTGATCCAGTTTTTTCAGGTGACGTCACCTGATCCACGATCCACAGATCCACAGACAACTTATTTTATATATATTGATAGTTTTTTTTTTTTTACTTATGTCCTGGTCGTCATTTATACTCCCTGTGTCCCGGTGCTTTGTTGATTGCTAATCGAACATTCCTTTTGTCCTGGTCGCTTCTCTTTGAGTGTCGTCCTTTATTAGTTTTTTCCTTTTTTTTTAGTTTTTTATTGGTTTTTACCTTTATTTTAGCTTATTTTTCAGTTTTTTCCTTTTTTTTAGTTTTTTTTTATTTTTTATTTTTTTTAGTTTTTTACCTTTTTTTAGTTTTTTTAGTTTTTTTAGTTTTTTAGCTTTTTTACTTTTTTTATTAGTTTTTAGTTTTTTTTTGTAGTTTTTGCCTTTTTTTAGTTTTTTCAGTTTTTTTTTTAGTTTTTTATTGGTTTTTACCTTTATAGTTTTTTTAGTTTTTTAGCTTTTTTATTTTTTTTATTAGTTTTTAGTTTTTTTTTTGTAGTTTTTGCCTTTTTTTAGTTTTTTCAGTTTTGACGTCACCTAATCCAGTTTTTTCAGGTGACGTCACCTGACACATCCATCCATCCATCCACAGACAGACAACTTATTTTTATATAGATAGATATATATATAGAAGATAGATAGATTGCCATATGACGTCATGACATCACACTAAACTGTCCCTACATTTAAAGTAAATTTCAGTTATAATTAAAGTTTTATTTGTAATGCGTTCTTAGTCGATAGCAATATATTCAAAGCAGAGGGCCGCTCATTGCTAGATTAATAAAAAAAATTCCAGAAATAAATTTTTCAAAGGAAAGTAAAGAATGTCATTATGCTAAAAACTAGCAAAAAAACGAGTAATCTACCAGGAGTAAAACTAACTTAAGTCACCAGGGGCATAGCTTCACTATTTTTATTAGGAAGCAAGGGGATGTTCACACCCGACAAGTCACTTGACATGGAATTTTTTCAGGGGAAAGGGGTGTTGGAACAATTTTGAAAGCACAAGCCTAAACGTGTTTTCAAAATGTCTGAAAACTTGTTTTGGGTAATTGTTTTATAATGGATCCTGAACACCTGATGAAGAAAAAGTAAAGGGGTATGTGCCAGCCCTAAGTCTTCAATATCACATTTTTCTTTAAGCGTTAGTAAGAAAAAGTTTCTATTTAGCAAAAAAACTACTAAGTTAAATTCAAAACATTGAACAATACATAATAAACAATAAACATACATTAAATAGACATAAAATTAAGTGCCAGTGCCGACTTCAACTAAAATTATCAGCAATGAGTAGTCGCAGACGAATGTAAACAAGCTATCAGGTAGGTAAAGACGAATGCTCTGCACTTTCGGCTTTTTCAGGCAGCCTCGCCACTACTGTTGTGTTACCTATCCCGCTCCCCATTCCCTAGCCTCAACACCAAGTATAGGATGCTTAATCTCGATCAAAACTTAAAACGAACAGAAATTACTTCGTATATGAAAGGGGCTGAATCCTCGTCAACGCCCTGCTCTTTACGCTAAAGTTTCACTCTTTCTCTCAACTCTACTTTTTAAAACAGTAAAAAACTTTAGCGTAAAGAGCGGGACCTTGATGAGGAATCAGCCCCTTTTATATACAAAGTAATTTCTGTTCGTTTTAAGTTTTAATGTCGCTCCTTACTTTCAGTTAAAAAAAAACTTGTTTTTTTTTAATTTAATTTCTGAACGTTTTTGAATCAATGCATGTTTTGATTTTGGCTCTCCGCAGAGGAATAATTAAAACGAAATTTGCGTATTTATTTTTTTTTTGGCTAAATGGCATTCTCATAGTTTTGATAAAATGATTTTGAGAAAAAAAATGGGAGGAAAGTGGGGGAGGAAGCCTAGTTGCCATCCGATTTTTTGGTTACTTAAAAAGGTAATTAGAACTTTTTTACGAATGTTTTTATTAGTAAAAGATATACGTAGCTTATAAATTAGCTTATGTAACGCACTTTTGTATTCTGATGTTTTTTATTACATATATGAGGGGGTTCACCCCCTCGTCAGTACCTCGCTCTTTACACTAAAGCTTAAATTTTTATCCCCGTTCATTAAGAATGACCCCTGAATCACAAAAGCCGTAGAATAAATAGTTGAAATTACTAAAAATACTTTAGCGTAAAGAGCGAATTATTAGGAGGAGGTGAGCCACTCATATGTAGAATAATTTCTGTTCGTTTTAAGTCTTAATGCTTCTCCTTACTTTCAGTTGAAAAAACTTTTTCATATTTACTTTTTCGTTTTTTTTTAATTAATGCTAGAAAATCATGCACTCCCTTCGTGGAAATTTTCTACCCCATGACAAATTCTTTGATGGAAAGTTCCCCAACATACCCCCCTCTTCTCAACCCCTCCCCCGACCAAAAAATCCCCCTGAAAACGTCTGTACACTTCCCAATAACCATTACTACATGTAAGCACTGGTCAAAGTTTGTAACTTATAGCCCCTCCCACGGGGACTGTGGGGGAGTAAGTGGTCCCCAAAGACATAGTTATAAGGTATTTCGACTATACTTAATAAAATGGCTGTCTCAGAATTTTGATCCGGTGACTTTGAGAAAATAGTTAGCGTGGGAGGGGGCCTAGATGCCCTCCAATTTTTTGGTCACTTAAAAAGGGCACTAGAACTTTTCATTTCCGTTAGAATGAGCCTTCTCGCAACATTCTAGGACGACTGGTTCGATACGATCACCCCTGGGGAAAAAAAAACAAACAAACAAATAAACAGACATCCGTGATCTGCCTTCTGGCAAAAAATACAAAATTCCACATTTTTGTAGATAGGAGCTTGAAACTTCTATACCAGGGTTCTCTGATACGCTGAATCTGATGGTGTGATTTCCGTTAAGATTCTATGATTTTAGGGGGTATTTCCCCCTATTTTCTAAAATAAGGCAAATTTTCTCAGGCTCGTAACTTTTGATGGGTAAGACTAAACTTGATGAAACTTATATATTTAAAATCAGTATTAAAATGTAATTCCTTTGATGTAGCTATTGATATCAAAATTCCAATTTTTAGAGTTTTAGTTACTATTGAGCCGAGTCGCTCCTTACTACAGTTCGTTACCACGAACTGTTTGATAAAAAGGTTTAATGTTACTTGAGAATGAAATTTCAATTGGAAGGGAAAAATTGATAGATAGAGTTTGAAAATTGCCTTCTCCTTTGTATTTTTGTTTAAAATAGGAACGAGCTATTCAAAATCACACAGAAGCTTTTTCTTGTACAAATCAGTATATGGGGGTACACATTTTTAAGGGGGGTACAATAGCACTGCCAAAGTAAAGAGCGATGTGGACACAATCTATTATTATTACAATTATTGATTTTTTATTGTTGTTGCTTTTTGGGTTTAGACCAGGGCACTTCGTATCAAAATAATTGTCATAGAAACTTCGAAAAGGGCTCATTCGATGGGAAACTGAAGGTGCTAATGCCCCTTTTAATAGTCAAAAGTGATTGGAGGGCAACTAAGTCCTCTCTCACGCCCACCATTTCCCAAAACACATTCCATCAAAATTTTGAGATAACCATTTTGTTCAATATAGTTGAAAGATCTAGAAATTAAGTCTTTGAGGATGACACCCCCCACAGATTTCAGGGCAAGGGTTATAAGTCTTGCCCTGGGGGCATATAAGGTTTATATAGAAAGGGTGATCATATAAACTTCGTAGAGGGCTCATTGAATTGCTAGTCAGAAGTTTTAGTACCCTTTTTGAGATTCAGAGTGATCAGAGGGTGGATCCCCCTCCCCAAAAAGAACACACACACACGCCTCGTGTTTTCACGAAATACATCTGACAGAAATTTTGAGGTGACAATTTGTTGTTGAAGAAACTTCAAAAACTGCTCATTTGACTAGAAATTGAAAGAACATGTGTCTGTTGTACCAGTCGAAAGTTTTTGGAGGGCTACTAACCCCCCTCCCACGCTCACCATTCCCCCACACACATCTAATAAAAATTTTGATATAGCCATTTTGTTCAACGTAATTAAAAGGTTCGGAAATTGTGACTTTGTGGATGACAACCCCCCTAAAGCCTTTAGAGTAAGTGTTGTATGTTGTGACCTTTGGTATATAAGGTATAAGTAGAAAGGGTGATCGTATAAACCTCGGAGGGGGCTCATTGGATTGGTAATCAGAAGTTGTAGCGCTCTTTTTAAAATTCAAAGTGAGCCGTGGGTGGATACCCACTCCATACGTCTTTTTTTTCAAAAATAAATCTGATCGAAATTTTGAGTTGACCGTTTGCTGTCGAGGAAACTTTAAAAATAGCTCATTTGATTGGAGAATTAAAGAGTCAGTGTCCTTTCCACTAGTCGATAATGTTTGGAGGGCAACTAACCCCATCCCATGCCCACCATTTCCCCAAACACATCCAATAAAAATTTTGAGATAGCCATTTTGTTCAACGCAATTGAAAGGTCCTGAAATTGTGTCTTTGAGGATGACAACCCTTCACAGCCCTCAGGGCAAGGGTTAAAACCTGTGTCCTGGAGCATATGAGGTATATACAGAAAGGGTGATCGTCCAAACTTTAGAGGGGGCACACTGGATTGGTAATGAGAACTTCTAGCGCATTTTTTAAGATTCGGAGTAATCAGAGCATGTATACCCCATCCATAGACACACACACACCTAAGAGCTCATTCAATTGGAGATTGAAAGGGCCAGTGTCCTTTTAAATAGTCTAAAGTGATTGCGGGGGCAACTAGCCCCCCCCCATGCCGACTATTCCCCCAGACACATCCAGTAAAAATTTTGAGATAGCCACTTTTTTTCACCGTAATTGGAAAGTTTGGAAAATTATGTAATTTTGATTTGAGTTTGATTTTCTTTTAAGATTGTATGCATAATAATCAACTAAACTATCGATTAAATAAATTGATCTCATTGCCAGGAATCCTTGTTGTTTAAAATTTACCTTGTTTTATTTCCTCTTGTATGTAATTTAATTGCTCTCTTTATTTAAAACTTTTTCCCTAAAAGTATTTAAAAATAAACTTATTCATACGAAAAATATCATTAAATATATTCCCTGTCACCCAACCACCACTGCTATTCTGGCGTCTGTGTCCCCAGGAAATTTTCTGCCGGTTGCCTTGCATCTCTACATTAAAAAATTCCTAAAGTTTCTTATAGTGGTCAGTTCTCAAAAGAGGTTCACTTCATCAGGTCAAAAAGAGTGTGAAAAAAAGAATGAAAAACAATAATGGTTAAAAAGAGGTCTACTATGAGTGTCACAACTGTTAACCTCGATTCCTTAGTTTCCGCATTTTGCGATTTACGGAAAAGTGCAATTTGAAAAGCACCTTTGTTTTGCAGAAAAACTCAAAAAACGCTAGGTAATAGTAGATGTGATGTAGTCCCTCGATCCCATATAATCAAGCAGAACAGTAATCGACTTGGTGGGTTTTTAATAGGATTTGTAGTATAACTAGATAGATCATATCGACAGGAGTTTGATGATTGAAGTCAGTTGGGAATAAGGGGGAGGGTATCTACTCTGGATACTGTTTTCTCAGAATTCTCCAGTTGTTGCTTAACTCTAATTAGACAATAATTATAAAAAAAAATTTACATGTCCGCAATTATGCATATAGGAAAATTACTGTTCCAGGTTTTCAACTTTTCCAGTTTCGAATAAGGGAAGTCTCTCACGGTTTATTTGCATACCATATTTCTTAATTATCCAAACCAGTTGAAAAAAAATATTTATGAATGAAAACGTGTTTTCCTTCATTGTAGCGCGAAACCTATACTGCAGAATCAGAAAACCTGAATGGATAGAAATGACTTTGACTTGAAAGGCCTACACTGAAACGACTTTGTCCCAAGTATTATCTACTAATACCCCATCTTTGTATCTTCTGTTAGATCCATTATATAAGAAATTCCATCTTCTAAATTGTCAGATTTTACTCTTCCCTGTTTAATATTTAACTGTTCTTGGAACTTTTGTCTCATATTCTCATTCTGAATTCTACCAACATTATGCTTCCTGGAAGGTAGTTTAGTTACCGTTCATATCAGATATAGACCCCAGAGCCAGAGCGTTATCATAAAGATAATAGGCCAACCTAGTTAATCACAAATTTACAAAAATGTTCTATGCTTCCTATTTTACAACATTTGCTCAAGTCAAATTTTTGTCAGGCAGAGAATGCTTGAAACACCTAATAAGCGCAGATATCGTCTCAAGTTAATTCCAAATATATAAGATTCACTAAGCCTAGTCTTACACATAAAAGGCTAAGAAACTGGAAATTTGCCTGATTTTTGAAAAGGGGAAGGAAACACCCACTAAAAGACAAGAATTTTAATTAAAATCAAATCATTATATTTGGTCTATCAAAGAACCCTAATGTAGAGGTTTCAATCCCTTATCTACAAAAGTGTTAAACTTTGTATTATTTTAATTTTTTTTTCATTGCTAATTTTTTTTTTCAGGGGTGATCGTATCGAACCGACGGTCCCTAAACAGCGGGAGAGAGCTGATTTGAACAGAGATTAAAATTTCTGGTGTCCTTTTTGTTTGACCAATGAGATTGGACGGCTACTAGCCCCCCTATCACTTCCCTTTTTTCCCAAAAAGGTGTTGATCAAAAGTTTGAGATAGCCATTTTGTTTAGCATTGCTGAAAGGTTCTAAACTATAGGGCTTTAAAACTATACCTTTAGATTTAACATGACCCATACAGTCCCCGAAGATAGGTCTGGGGATGAAAGTATGCTAAGGATAATGTATGATCTAGGAAAACCAGTTTCATAGCCACAAAGACAAATAACAGGTGGAAGAATGCATTGGACTTGTTTAACGCCCCGGCAGTTATACTAGCCCAACTAAAGCAAAAAGAAAATAGTTTCTGTATTTATTTGGGAAAAAACTGATGTTTGGATTGAAAAGCAAAAATTTTAAAAAAAGGCAAATATTTCGATTAAATCACCAATAACCAATTTTCAGTGATCGGGGTGTAAACCAAGGGTACCAGTTCGGGAATATATAGGGACGATGTAGGGATTTTGCTCTATTCTCTGCATAAAGATGCAAATTTTCAAAACGTCAAGGGTAATTTTCGCTTGAGAAAAAAAAACCAACAATCTAATGTATTTTTCCGCATGTAAGGGATAGGCCCTATAGATGGTCTCTGTCGGATCCTTGGTGCAATAATTGTATACAACCTTTTATAATAAAACACATTTGTGAAATCGACGTTTTGCTTAAAAAACACGCCTAATATGAATAAGTTTGTTGAACAAGAAGAAGTTTCACTGGAAGACCCCAAACAAGATTTACATTATAGTAATCGCATTGATTTTTTGATTTTCACCTAAAACAGTTTTATTTGGGGGGGGGGAAGGAGTCAAAGGCAGTTCTACCCCTGGCACTTCTATCCCTAGCAACAGCCCTGTCAATGCCTAATTAAATTTCTGATTAGGCGGCTATGTTGTAATACCATGTATGTGGTCGTTCACTTATGTCAACAACCTTCTGATCTACCTCCCTTTCAAAAAATCTATGGTCATATTACCGATCTCCAGAATTTTAATAGAATTCCTATTTTTTATTATTTTAAAGTGTCCCCCTCACCCCAATGGTGAATATAAACATATTATGTAGACCGCAATGAACTTTCTTATAGAAAAACAAAATAGTAAAAAAATAGTCTATTCATACTAAAAACAAAAATTAAGACACATGCTTCAGATTAGTAGCTTGGGGGAGGCGGGTAGCTCGGTTGATAGCTTGGCTGGTAACTTGGTTGATAGCTTGGTTGATAGCTTGGTTCATAGCTCGGTTGATAACTTGGTGTATAGCTCGGTTGATAACTTGGTTCATAACTCGGCTCATAGCTGGGTTGGTAGCTGGGTTGATAGCTGGGCTGGTAACTGGGCTGATAGCTAGGTGTACTACGCTGATAGCTTGGCTGGTAACTAGGCTCGTAGCTACCATATTGAGCATTACCAAGAGCAATCAAAGATGCGAGGATAAGGTAGAGCTTCATTCTGAAAATAGTGAAGTTTCGGTACACTAAAGGTTAATATCTCTATGCGTAACTTAAATACTACTGTCAATTACATATTCGTTGTTGCGGTCATTTCCTGATGGAAATTACCATCAGGAAACGACCTGATGGCCATTTCCTGATGGACAAATCAGAACCTTTAGAGTTTGGATCAAGGGGGACGTTTACTAATGTGTTCAGCTTAATGCTAGGATGGATTTATACTAGGAGTTAGTATAAAATTGCATTTTAATACTGATTTTAAATACATAAGTTTCACGAAGTTTAGTCTTACCCATCAAAAGCTACGAGCCTGAGAAAAATTATCTTATCTTAAAATATATGGGGAAATACTCCCTAAAAATCATAGAATCTTAATAAAAATCACACCATCAGATTCAGTGTATTAGAAAACCCTTCTGTAGAAGTTTCAAGCTCCTATCTACAAAAATGTGGAATTTTTTATTTTTTGCCAGAAGACAGATCACGGATGCGTGATCTGTATTTGTTTTTTTTTCCTCCCAGGGGTGATTATATCGACCCACTGACGGAATTTTCAAACTAGTATACCAAATGTGTAGGCTATATCAAACATATGGGAAATCGTAAAGGCAGATTTCAGGCTGCGTAGGTACGGCCAATCCCGGGCCAGAAAATTTCTTACAGATTTTTCCAGTTTTCCATTTCGTTTTTTCTTTTTCTTTTTTTTTACAGATTTATATGAAAAAAATAACTTTCTTAAGACCAAGTCTACTAAAAGGATAAAAAGACAATAAAAAGTTTTTTTAAAGAATTTTTCTTACAAGTATCATTCTTAGCTTGAATACCTACCCCTGATCAAAGGTCACCAAGAGATTTAAGCAAATGGGACACCTACTGGAAGTGTATGCTAATAGGTACTTAAATTAAAAATTTGGAAATATACCAGGTAAATTAAACAGAAATTAAGTGAAACTTTTGGTGTTACATCCCCCTCCCACCGACACTAACAGGGATATCATTGTCACAATATCTATCTTCCTAAAATAAAAAAAATCCCTTTACTCTGTTTCACCTCTGGAAAGGATTAATTGGCTTAACCCCCTCCAAAACTCCTAGGAATTACCAAGAATTCCTAGCAACAATGCTACTTAAAGCATCCATTGCTTGTAATGTAGAGTATTTCAATGCAAAGATATACAAAAAGGGTAAAATTTAAGATGCTGGATTTTTCTATTTTGGAAAGTATTTGAAGAATATGGATGAACTCTCAAAAATGATTCCAGACCTCAATAGCCCCCTGGGAAGACATTTGAAGTAGCTACATCCACCCTTTTTCCATCCAGAGGGTACTGAGCTTTGATGACCTTTTACATTTTTTGCTTCGCGATATTGAAACCTTGAGAAAGAGATATACTGCCCCAATAAGGCACAAGGAAAATATTCTGAGCCTCATGCCTTTCCTCAATCCTGATTTATGAGATTTTAAATGTTTTACAATCTCTTTCTTAAATTTAGGAAAAAACAACCTTGTTTACAATCCTGCTGAAGCAATAGGCATTTTCAAAAACTTGAAAATACAGACTTTTCAAACAGTTCGTGGTACTGTAGTACCACGAACTGTACTAAACGAACTGTAGTAAGGAGCGACCCAGCTCAATAGTAAACGAAACTCTAAAAAAACGGAATTTTGATCCTAGAAGATACATCAAAAGAATCGAATTTTCATGCTTGATTTTAAATATATAAGTTTCATCAAATTTAGTCTTTGTCATCAAAAGTTACAAGCCTGAGAAAATTTGTCTCATTTAGGGAAATAGGGGTAAACACCCCCTAAAATTCATAGAATCTTAACGAAAATCACACCATCGAATTCAGCGTATCAGAGAAGCGAAAATTCCAAGCTCCTACCTACAAAAAAGTGGAATTTCGTATTTTTTGCCAGAAGACAGATCACGGGTGCGTGTTTATTTGTTTTTTTTTGTTTTCTATTTTCTTCCAGGGGTCATCGTATCGACCAAGTGGTCCTAGAATGTCGCAAGAGGGCTCATTCTAACGGTAATCAAAAGTTCTAGAGCCCTTTTTAAGTGACCAAAAAAATTGGAGGGCACCTAGGCCCCCTCCAACGCTCATTTTTCCCAAAGTCAACGGACCAAAATTTTGAGATAGCCATTTTGTTCCGCATAGTCGAAAACCATAATAACTATGTCTTTGGAGATGACTTACTTCCCCACAGTCCCTGGGAGAGGGGCTGCAAGTTACATACTTTGACCAGTGTTTACATACAGTAATATTGGGAAGTGTACAGATTTTTTCAGTGGGATTTTTTGGTTTGGGGTGGGGTTGAAGGGAGGAGGCTATGTGAGAGGATCTTTCCTTGGAGGAGTATGTTATGGGGGAAGAGAAATTCAATGGAAAGGGCGCGGGATTTTCAAGCATTACTATAAAATAAAACAATTAAAAAATAAACATGAAAAACTTTTTTCAATTGAAAGTAAGGAGTAGCATTAAAACTTAAAACGAACAGAGATTATTACGCATATGAAGGGTTCTAAAAATACTTTAGCATAAAGAGCGAGGTATTTAGGAGAAGATAAATACCTCACTCTTTATGCTAAAATATTTTTAGTAATTTAAACTATTTATTCTACGGCCTTTCTGATTCAGGGATTATTCTTAAGGAATTGGGACAAAACTTGATTTAGTGTAAAGAGCGAGGTATTAACGAGGGGACAGACCCCCTCATATACATAATAAAAATATGAGAATATAAAAGTTTGTTACGTAAGTTAATTCTTAAGTTACGTATATTTTGTACTAATAAAAACGTTCGTTAAAAATTAAAAGTTTCAGTTGCCTTTTTAAGTAACCAAAAAATTGGAGGGCAACAGGGCTCCTTCCCCACCCCTTATTTCTCAAAATCGTCTGATCAAAACTAAGAGAAAGCCATTTAGCCATAAAAAGAATTAATATGCAAATTTCATTTTAATAATTTATGTGCGGAGAGCCAAAATCAAACATGCATTAATTCAAAATCGTTCAGAAATTAAATAAAAAAACTAGTTTTTTTAACTGAAAGTAAGGAGCGACATTAAAACGAACAGAAATTACTCCGTATATGAAATGGGTTGTCCCCTCCGCAATCCCTCGCTCTTTACGCTAAAGTTTGACTCTTTCCCACAGTTCTACTTTTTAAAACAATTAAAAGCTTTAGCGTAAAGAGCGAGGTATTGCGGAGGGGACAACCCATTTCATATACGGAGTAATTTCTGTTCGTTTTAAGTTTTAATGTCGCTCCTTACTTTCAGTTAAAAAAAAACTAGTTTTTTTTATGTAATCTTCAAAAAGATTGTTGATTTTGACATTAAAACGAACAGATTTTGACATTAAAACGAACAGAAATCACTCCGTATATGAAATGGGTTGTCCCCTCCGCAATCCCTCGCTCTTTACGCTAAAGTTTAACTCTTTCCCACAGTTCTACTTTTTAAAACAATTAAAAACTTTAGCGTAAAGAGCAAGGGATTGCGGATTAAAGATTAAACCAGTGGATTGAAGAAAAATGACATGCCACAACCTTCAACAGGAAAAACAAACCTTATGGACTTATATGATGGCTTGTCCTTCAATAAAAACATAAAAACACACCGCCAAGATTATCAAAAAGGGCAATCAAATCAGTAGGCCCCGATGCCCTCGTTTTTTTAATGTCAGTTTTTCCAGGTAGTAGGATAAAATTCTTTAATTATTTTCTACCCTTTATGCCAGTGCCGTATCCAGGATTTTTTTTTTTTTGGGGGGGGGGGGGGTGGGGGGAGCACAAGAAACTTTAAAAAACACATTAAAAATTTATTGATATTCATTTTTGTTACATTTTTATGGGTTGGACAAAAATTTCGGGGGCGGTGGTTCAAACCCCCTAGATACAGCCTTGCTTTATGCTTAGGCTTTATTTTGAACAATTAGATGGGGAAAAGATGAAAAGTTTAGAACGACATTTCTAGAATAAGGCCAGACAGTTTATAGACTAGGCTGTCTAGAGTAATTATGGGTGGGAACCCAGACTTTCTGCCTTTAATCATAAAAATTAAAATACCTTACGTGATTCCGATTAAAAATATATATATATTATTTGCCAACCTCACAGCCGAAACATCGGTTGTGGTGGCGTTTTCAGAAGGATCATGGGTCCGTTTTAGTGGATAAAACAATTTAGTATATAACTCCAGTTTAAAATATCACCTATCCTTCTGCGGAAAGCTGTAGGAGGACGCTCCTGCAATCGGATCAATAACTGTAATTGGAAATTAAACTCTTAAAAGAGCTAAATAGCTCCTGAACTAGCGTACCCTACCTTAGTTTTGGTCTCAGCAAAGTTATGGTAAACTAAATGATCATACGTCTATGCCTTGTATATATACACTGAACCCCTTAACTTTCACTATTGCAATTTCACCTCTTTCTATGCAAATATAAATTGTATGGAACGCGGAAGGAGATAAATGCGGAAATACAAATTAGAATATTCACAAAATGTTTTATGGAGATGAAGCAGATAGGCTTCTGTCATCTTATGCCCAAACGACAGTATGGTCACACCTGTAGGTAAGATAATCAAGATTTATTAATGATATGTGTTTTTCCTAGATTTTAACTTCATAATTGTACCACAGAAGCAGAAGACCAAACTTTCAAAAACTTGCCTTGATATTCCTGTATAGACTTTGATTTCTTCTCAAGTATTGTCAACTAGTACCTTACTTTCGTATAATTTTCCAGATTCCTACACAGATAGAAAAATTGCTATTCCAAGCTCCTACCTTTTGCAATTCCGAAAAATTATGCCTGAAATCTTCACTGTGGTTGGTCAGTCGTATATAAATGGGAATCGGTAGCTGAAATTTTAAATAATAATAACCAGCTTGATAATAGGAATGCGGGAAAGTATATCAGTAGGGCGACGCATCATAGAGATAGCTTTTTGGAGAACCGGTGCAATAAAGGAAGATGATTTTGAAAAAGATAAGTATATATATATATATATATATATATATATATATATATATATATATATATATATATATATATATATATATATATATATATATATATATATATATTGTTTTTGTGAGTGTTAGTGTAGCTCCTCCCTGGTTCCCCAAAGTCGGAATCTAAAATATATTTGAAACCCTACCCCTGTTCAATAGTACCTAAAGTTTTAACTTTATATTTTTAGATAATCCTGAAATATTACAGACACGTTCTTTTGACAACCTAGATGCACGTAACGTCTTAAGATTAAGGTAAAAATCCTCCTTGGTACTCCCTAAAACTTTCAACTTGACACCCTTAGACCATAGACCTGGGTGCATATAGAGTCTTTTCATATAGTTAAGCATCCCCCACAGTATCTCCTGAAAGTTACGACTCAGCATACTTAGCCGTTCCTTTAGATTTTTATGGCAAAAATATATGAATAAGCAACCAAAAACTAGTTGTTGGACTACATCTTGAATTTGAAAATATTTGGTGTGTCTGGGTCGGTCTCAACTTCAATTTCGGTCGAAACAAAATTTAATAGATATTTTATTACGAACTCAGTCTATAAATTCGTATTTTGTTTATATCCTGCCTTTAGTTATTCTCCAAGTTGAGTGGAAAATTCAAAAACGTTAAGGGTAACCAAAAGTCATTTTTGCCTTTTGCTTAGTTTACAGAAATGAGCATATACCATTTTGATAACCAGTCATCATTTTGTAACATGAACTGCTCAATCAAAAAATTAAAAAACAACAACAAAAAACACTCAAATATGGCTAATGAGTGAGACTGTTGATATTATCTGGGTTCCGGTTGGGTGATTTTAGTTCTTTAAACTTTCTCGATGATTTTATCAGTTCGCAGATTTCGCTTTCTGGTCTTGAAAAAAAAAAACTGAGAAAACCACAAAATTTAAAGGCCATCTGGTAAGTAATGTTGCATTCTTGATGTCTTGTACGTACAAGTCATTTGTTTGATTTTCAGGTCATATTTAGTGCGGAATAAATGACATTTCCATTTTTCTTCAGAACAGGGGATAAGAGCCAAGATTTGTCTTGATGTTAAGAAGGGGGGTATTAAAGAAAGCTTAAATGATTTTTTTTCAATTTTACACGTACTTTTTCTTAAAAGAGGGGTCAGGACCGTACTACCCCCCCCCCCCCCCCTGAGTGGTGCACTTAGAATAGGCCGGCCCAATTATACCCAAAATCACAATTAAACCTCTTCCTTGAAATGAAATTTTACTTTTTTTTTTTACTAAAGCTAACCTATCTTAATTTTTATACAATCCTTAAAAAAGCTTATGCCAGCTTTGCCTCTCATTTTGACTTTCTGTCTTGGTTTTGTTTCCAATTGACCAATGGCTTGATGGCAACTTGATTTTAATTCGAATTAAAAAATAATAATTTAAATTTTATCGTCTTTTCACCTTTAGTGAAAACACAAAACAGACACAACAAGTAAATTTGCTGCAGGAAAAGAAAATCAGTAACAGTAATCAGTAATCTAGCTATACCTAATACAGTATTTGGTCATAGAATGGCCCATGATTTAACATGATATTCACATGAATGAAAAACAGCTAAACTTTTTGTTTATGCTATTGTAAACCGAAGGCTGGTAGGATCGATATACGATACTAGGGCATATAGGAGTGCTGTTATTGATTTTAAAAGTAAAGATCAAACAGTTCGTGGTAACGAACTGTAGTAAGGAGCGACCCAGCTCAACAGTAACCGAAACTCTAAAAAATGGAATTTTGATACCAGTAGTTACATCAAAAGAATCGCATTTTAATGCTGATTTTAAATATATAAGTTTCATCAAGATCCATAATACCCATCAAAAGTTACGAGCCGAAGAAAATTTGCCTCATTTTAGAAAATAGGGGGAAACACCCCCTAAAAGTCATACAATCTTAACGAAAATCACACCATTAGATTTAGCGTATCAGAGAACCTTTTTGTAGAAGTTTCAAGCTCCTATCTACAAAAATGTGGAATTTCTCATTTCTTGCCAGAATACAGATTACGGATGCGTGTTTATTTTTTTTCCCAGGGGTGATCGTATCGACTGAGTGGTCCTAGAATGTCACGAGAGGGATCATTCTAATGGAAATTAAAAGTTATAGTGCCCTTTTTAACTGACCAAAAAAATGGAGGGCACCTAGGCCCCCTCCCACGCTAATTTTTTCCCAAAAGTCACCGGATCAAAATTCTGAGATAGCCATTTTATTCATCATAGTCGAAAAACTCAATAACTATGTCTTTAGGGACGACTTACTCCCCCGCAGTCCCCGTGGGAGGGGCTGTAAGTTACAAACTTTGACCTGTGTTTACATACAGTAATGGTTACTGGGAAGTGTACAGACGTTTTCACGGGGATTCTTTTGTTTAGGGGGAGGTTTGAGGGGGGGGGGGTTACGTGGGAGGATATTTCCGTGGAGAAACTTGTCATGGGGGAAGAGAATCTCGTATTATTTGAAAAAACAATTAAAAAATAAATATGATAAGTTTTTTCTACTGAAAGTAAGGAGCAGCATTAAAACTTAAAACGAACAAAAATTATTACGCATATGAGGGGCTTACCTCCTCTTTATACCCCACTCTTTATGCTAAAGTATTTTTAGTAATATCAACTATTTATTCTACGGTCTTTGTGATTCAGAGCTCATTCTTAAGAAATTGGGACAAAATTTAAGCTTTAGGGTAAAGAGCGAGGTATCGACAAGGGTTGAACCTCCTCATACACACAATAAAAACATACGAATATAGAAGTTCGTTACGTAAATTAATTCGTAAGTTACGTATATTTTTTACCAATGAAAACGTTTGTAAAAAATTAAAAGTTCTAGTTACTTTTTTAAGTAATCAAAAAATTGGAGGGCAACTAGGCCTCCACCCTCGCTCCTTTTTTCTCAAAATCTTCCGATTAATTGCAATTAATTAATATGCAAATTTCGTTTTAATCATTTATGTGCGGAGAGCCAAGATCAAAACATGCATTAATTCAAAAACGTCCAGAAATTAAATTAAAAAACAAGTTTTTTTAAATGAAAGTAAGGAGCAACATTGAAACTTAAAACGAACAAAAATTACTTCGTATATGAAAGGGGCTTTTCCTCCTCAACGCCCCGCTCTTTATGCTAAAGTTTATTACTGTTTTAAAAATAAAGTTAAGAGAAAGAATCAAACTTTAGCGTAAAGAGCGAGGCGTTGAGGAGGAAAAGCCCTTTTCATATACGGAATAATTTCTGTTCGTTTTAAGTTTTAATGTTGCTCCTTACTTTCATTTAAAAAAATAGTTTTTTTATTTAATCATTATCTAGTAGGGTCTATAGTTAACCTATATCTGAAATTTAGGAAGGGCTACTACCTTCAGAAAAGCTACGATGTTTATTAGGAGGAGGTGAACCCTTATATGCGTAATATTTTCTGTTCGTTTTAATTTTTAATGCTACTCCATACTTCCAGTTGAAAAAACTTTTTCATATTTATTTTCTCATTGTTTTTTTTTTTTTTAAATGATGCTAGAAAATGCTGCGCCCCCTTTATGGAAATCTCCTTCCCCCATGAAAAATTCCTCCATGGAAAACTTCCCCCATATAGCCCCCTATTCTCCTGGTAGACTCCAGGATGAGAATTTGAGAGAAACTTTCCGGGAACAGTTGAACACTAAACTAGAGAATTTAAAATTTGCCAAAGTAGAAGATGGATAGAATGGTTTTAGAAAATTAGCTTGTGAAGTCGCTGATGGTGTCTTAGGGAAGAAATTTAGAAACACAGCTAGGAATATTGGTGAAAATACTTTATGTTTAATAGAGAAGGGGGGGCTTGTACAAAAATTATCTCAGTGATAGATCAGATGAAAATAAGAGAACTGTAAAAAAAGTGGAGAAAACATTAAAATACGAATTAAGGAGGTGCGAAATGGAGGCCATGGATAAAATTGCTAAGGATCTGGAAGATCCAGCTAGATGGTATAATAGTAAAATATTATACTGGCATGTTAAAAAATTTAGAGAGAGTAATAAAAATGGACTTGTCCCAGTTAAAGATAAAAACAGACCCATAATTATTGATAAGGAAAGAGTTAAAGAAAGGTGGGCATAATATTTTGAGAATCCACTACACCGTGATAAGAGTTACAGGAAAATATACAGAAAAGAATTAAAACATTTGTGAAATGAAAAGACTGAAAACGTTTGGATGTTAAGGAAAATTTATTTTATGAGGAAGAATTAGTGACAGAACTAAAAAGATTAAAAAAAACAAGGCCACGGGTGCAGATAGTGCGGTAAATGATTTTTTTTAAATATGGTGGTTATGAATTTAGAAATAAGTTACTGAAAATTATGTAAATACTTTTTTTTGAAAAAGTGAAAGTACCTAGCGATCTTAGGAAAACTAATCAACATAACACTTACAGCCGCAATTCTTTGGTCCAAGCAGACTAATGTACAGACTGTTAATCAAAGGATTAGTCCCTTTGAAATTGACGCCTCTTCTAGAAAAGGACCGATGTTTTTCGAACAGCCTGAAATTTATATGAACACTTGGGCTAAGGGTATCCAAATGCGGAAAATAATTGCCTCCCCTCGAAATGCAGTCAAAAACAGAGTCACAACACTTGTCCCACCCAATTCAAATGGGAGGGGGAGGGTGATACCTTAAAACCTGGGGGAGCGGATTGCTATCAGGCCTTCCTCTAACCCCCATGATATCGAGCAAAATATTCTGTTCAATACTTCTAAATGTCTAGTAAGTTTGCATTCTGGGGAATAATGTCATCACCATAGCCCCAGTGATAATCTTATTTTGTTGTGATAGATCCACCCCAGAAACACAAAATAAAGAATTAAAACCAAACAAAATTTAAAAATAATTACTATGGCATATTCTATGCTTCGTTTTCCGCCTATATTTTGGAACACTTCCAGAATGTTCCAAATTCCTTCTTTTCTTTATTATTTTTATTTTTCATACTATCTCTGGGTCTGCTCAATTTGATGCACAGGGGCGATTTTCCACGGGGGGTTTTCTGCAGGTGACAATGACCAGTATCAAACAGTTCGTGGTGACGAACTGTAGTAAGGAGCGACCCGGCTCAATAGTAAACGAAACTCTAAAAAACAGAATTTTGATGCTAACATATACATCAAAAGAATCAAGTTTTCGTGCTGATTTTAAATATATAAGTTTCATCAAATTTAGTCTTTGTCATCAAAAGTGACGAGCCTGAAAAAATTGGCCTTATTTTAGAAAATAGGGGAAAACACCCCCTAAAAGTCACAGAATCTCAACGAAAGTCACACCATCGCATTCGGCGTATCAGAGAACCCCTTAGAAAAATTTTCAAGCTCCTATCTACAAAAATGTGGAATTTCGTATTTTTTGCCAGAAGACAAATCACGGGTGCGTGTTTATTTGTTTGTTTTTTTTTTTTCTTTTCCCCAGGGGTCATTGTATTGACCAAGTGGTCCTAGAATGTCGCAAGAGGGCTCATTCTAACTGAAATGAAAAGTTCTAGTGCCCTTTTTAAGTGACCAAAAAATTAGAGGGCACCTAGGCCCCCTCCCACGCTCATTTTTCTCCAAAGGCAACAGATCAAAATTTTGAGATATCCATTTTGTTCCGCATAGTCGAAAACCATAATAATGTCTTTGGGAATGACTTACCCCCCCCCCACAGTCCCTAGGGGAGGGGCTGCAAGTTACAAACTTTGACCAGTGTTTACATATAATAATGGTTATTGGGAAGTGTACAGTCGTTTTCAGGGGATTTTTTTTTGGTTTTGGGGGTGGGGTTGAGGGGAGGGGGCTATGTGGGAGGATCTTTCCTTGGAGAAATATGTCATGGGGGAACAGAAATTCAATGAAAAGGGCGCAAGATTTTCTAAAATTACTATAAAAAAACAATGAAAAAATAAACATGGAAAAAGTTTTTTCAATTGAAAGTAAAGAGTAGCATTGAAACTTAAAACGAACTGAGATTATTACGCATATGAGGGGTTTTAAAAATACTTTAGCATAAAGAGCGAGATATTTAGGAGGAGATAAATACCTCGCTCTTTATGCTATAGTATTTTAGTAATTTTAACTATTTATTCTACGGCCTTTCTGATTAAGGGGTCATTCTTAAAGAATTGGGACAAAACTTACGATTTAGTGTAAAGAACGAGATATTAACGAGGGTACAAACCCCGTCATATACATAATAAAATTTAAAGAATATAAAAGTTTGTTACGTAAGTTAATTCTTAAGTTACGTATATTTTTTACTAATAAAAAAATTCGTTAAAAATTAAAATTTATAGTTGCCTTCTTATGTAACCGAAAAATTGCATGGCAACTAGGCCTCCTTCCCCATCCCTTATTTCTCAAAATCGTCTGATCAAAACTAAGATAATGCCATTTAGCCAAAAAAGGAATTAATATGCAAATTTCATTTTAATAATTTATGTGTGGAGAGCCAAAATCAAACATGCATTAATTCAAAAACGTTCAGAAATTACATAAAAAAAACTAGTTTTTTTTTAACTGAAAGTAAGGAGCGACATTAAAACTTAAAACGAACTGAAATTACTTCGTATATGAAATGGGTTGTCCCCTCCGCAATCCCTCGCTCTTTACGCTAAAGTTTGACTCTTTGCCACGATTCTGCTTTTTAAAACAATTAAAAGCTTTAGCGTAAAGAGCGAGGTATTGCGGAGGGGACAACCCATTTCATATACGGAGTAATTTCTGTTCGTTTTAAGTTTTAATGTCGCTCCTTACTTTCAGTTAAAAAAACTAGTTTTTTTTTTATGTAATCTTCAAAAAGATTGTTGATTTTGCCGGTATGTGGGTTCTACAGTATGCACCCGACAATCCAGTTTCATACACTATTTTGTTCCTCAATGTTATTTCAAGAGTCTGGTTTTTTACCAAAAAATTTCTCAAAGTGCATCTTTCTAAACACTTACATTTAACAATGATTTTTCTATCAGGCTTGCTAGAAGGTTAAAATAGCACTTTTCAGATAAATTTTCAACTTTCACGAAACAGGGAAACAATTAAGTAAGAAATGAAGAGACTTTGTAAAATTTACGACAAATAAAATTAACGAGGCGCCTTTTTTTGAGAATAACAAAAATCTAATTTTCATGCTCAGACCATTCAATTCCAAAAGCAGCATATATCTGAAATCAGCCTAAACTTCTTTTGAGAGGTACAGTACTTTTGAACATAATTTACGCCAATTTTTCAAACCCGCATTTGAAAATAATGCTGGAGCGTTATATCCTGATGCCGCAACATGTTTTCTCATAAGAATGAAAATTCTATATGAAAAAAAGTTTTTAATTTAAAAAAAAAAAATTGCCGCACAAGACATAAGGCTTTTTGGCATTTTTTTCTTTTTTTTGGAGTTTTTTGAGTTTTTTAAATACATTCTCTCTCTCTCTCTAATTTATTGTACTCAGTTGAAAAACATACTAGTATGGATTTACGGTAACATTTTCTTTCTTTTTAACGCTTACTTCATTTTGTACAGCACATTGTACCATTAACGTGAGAAACAGAGATCTCCGTCTGTCGATCGCAGAAAATAGCAACTAAACTTGGCTATTAAATTTTTTGCTCCATTTTATTGTAAATGACAAGGTAGCCTAGTCTAAAACATCATTTAATATATTTCTTTAAAGCGCGTACGGAGAAGATACTATCAAAAACATTAAAAGACATGCCAGAAAACAATAAGAATCTGAAGATTTTGATGAGTAGATGAGTTTGAAGTTGGTATGGCACCTATGCCGATTTAAGCAGGGCTGTGGAGTCAGAGTCTTAGTAATTTTTTGCTGAATGGAGTCGGATTCGGTATAATGAAAATGTCCAGAGTCGGAGTTGGCTATAACTTATAAATGGCTCCACAACCCTGGCTTTAAGTCTGTTTTTCTATTTTGCCATATTTAAGCCTGGCCCAGGGATCTTCATATTTTAACCAAGAAAACTCGTTACATTCACGTTCCTTTCTAAACAATTTGCGATTTAAGCAGGGTTGTGGAGTCAGAGTCTTAGTAAATTTTTGCTGAATGGAGTCGGATTCGGTATAATGAAAACATCTAGAGTCGGAGTTGGCTATAACTTATAAATGGCTCCACAACCCTGGCTTTAAGTCTGTTTTTCTATTTTGCCATATTTAAGCCTGGCCCAGGGAACTTCATATTTTAACCAAGAAAACTCGTTACATTCACGTTCCTTTCTAAACAATTTCAGGTAGTGCTGTTAATTCCAGCTCATTATGACGGATATCACGACATCTTTGTGGACCCAGTTTAGCAGCTTACTTTCAAAAATTTTAGATTATATCTTCGGTCCCTTTTTTTCTTATTGTGCCCTTTTGCTTTTTGAGTTTCCTGGCTGCAGATGAAGAGATTTTATTAGTTTATATTGAATTATATAATTGGAATATCAAATACATTACTTGCAAATAAAAATATATTACAAATGAGAAAAAGACAGATGTAAAACGATAATTTCAAGCAATTCTAGCTTTATTGCTTGAAATTCCTAGTCGAGTTGGTTACACAGATTATACGAAAAATAAATTACGAGGACACGACTCTTCAGGCCCTAGGGTGCTTATACCCTAAAACGGCTGATAATGAGGAAGTAGATACTTTGGCTCCTTCATACTGCAAGCAGATTAGAATATGGTGTTCATTGCGTTTCGCTTGAGTGATAAGCACTTAAATGGCATTGCACTGAGGATATTCATTTTCAAGTTCGAGAGTTTATTTTGCACAATAATATCTCGTCTGCTTCATCGTCTCAGGAATAAAATAGGAATAACACTCAAAACGAACTACTTGAACTGGTGAACGTTCTTTTTTATCTCTTTCATATGCTGTTATTTATTTCTTTTTATTTTTTCTTTTTCATATGCTGTTATTTATTTCTTCTTTTTTCTCTTTTTTTCTCGTTCTTCTTTTTTTCTCTTTTCGCTATGCCGCTATTTATTAGCATTTAATAGCACATCAATTCTTGTCATTTTACGATTTCTGATTAAGAAATTACGACTTAGGGTACTTTAGCTTAGAAGAAACGACGATCATGGTTGCAGCAGTAGCAGCAATCTAGTAAAAAGCGAACCACAAGCCATAGTAACCAAGAATTAAAAAATTTGTTTTAAAAACACTGTCTAGTAAGAAAAATTGCCATCTGGCAATGATTCCGGAATGATAACTATTATTTCGGTTAATCTTAAAAGTAAAAGCTTATAGCGAAAAGAAATTTATAGTAATTTCGGGAAAACGATTGAAACCCCTTAAAAGTGGCATCAAATCGAAATGAAAAATTTACCATTGGAATCAGCATTGTCGAAAACCTTGTACAGGGGAACTGAAGCCCACCACCTTAAACAACAAGGAAAATCACTTTTTGGCTGAGGAATGAGAAATATCTCGTAAACAGATTAACAGAGTTAATCTTCTTTCTCCAGTTCTTCTTTTTTCTCTTTCATATGGTGTTATTTATTTCTTCTTTTATTCTCTTTTTCTCTCGTTCCTTTTTTATCTCTTTTCGCTATGCCGTATTTATTAGCATTTAATAGCACATCAACTTAACGTTGATGTAACGTTTTTTTCATTTAACGATTGTCATTCTGACGATGTGTTTCAGCTACCCGCTGAGACATATCAGCGGGTAGCGCCGATGTTTCTCCTTTTTTTCTTTTTTTTCAGGGCTAGTGAGTTACCAGAACATCATAGATAAATGTTTTTTGGCTCATTTAAAAGGATTTCTCATATCTACATGCTTTTCAAAAGTATCGCCACTTGCAAGTGTCATATAGAACTAAAAATAGCACTTTTTGTGCCATATCTCATGGGGTGGGGCTAGCGGGCTAACAGAACATCGTAGACAGATTTTTCATAGTTCATATAAAAGCTATTGCTCATATCTACGTTCTTCCTATAAATTCCACCATCTACAAGTTACAAATGGCACTTTTGGTGCCATAGCTCAATTGGGAATACTTGGGCTAGTGGGCTACCAGAACTTTTTAGGTTAATATTTAATGGCTCATTTGAAAGCTATTGCTCATATCTACGTCCTTTTTATCAATTCTAGGACCCGTAAGTACCATATAGCACTAAAAACGATACTTTCGGTGCCACTTATTAAGTGGAGAAGCTTGGAAGTATAAAACGGTATC
The DNA here is from genome assembly GCF_032884065.1 of Artemia franciscana. Taxonomy (NCBI): domain Eukaryota; kingdom Metazoa; phylum Arthropoda; class Branchiopoda; order Anostraca; family Artemiidae; genus Artemia; species Artemia franciscana. The sequence continues at coordinate 13,639,196 of NC_088866.1, forward strand.
ATTGTAATAATTCTGGTCCAAAACCCTTAACTGGAGGTTTACAAGAACAATTATGTTCCTCCTCCATGCCCCCCTAATAAGCTACACAATTATGGTCCTAAAAACATCATTAGATTCAATTAGATTAACAGAGCAGTGGTTCAGTAGTACATCAGACTTTAAATCAAAAAGTCAAGCGTTCAATTCCTGCTTGGGTATTTTTTTTTTTAATCACTGTTTTGTCCTTCTATATGATTATTTTTTAGATAATTCGCTATTTTTGTAAATGACACACCTAATTTTAAAACTTATCAAGCATTTTCATTCATTAGGGAACAGAGGTCATCCAGTCCATGGTTTGCTATCAAAAATACATTCCTATCAAATCATAAAATCCAAACCCCAGCCAGTGACGTAATTTTCCCAAAATCCTGGAGGGAAGATGGCAAAATTGGAGCATTTTTCCCAATTAAGCGAAAATGACAGTGGAGACTGAAAAATGAGCCATATAGTAACAAAAAAGATAAAAATATACTTAAGAAAAATGACTTGTGTCTGTGGATGCTTGTATTGTGTGGGCTTATCTTAGTTTCGATAAGATTTTTGGCAAAACTACATTTCAGCTGGGAGATGGCAAACTGTGGTCTGAGGGAGCAGACTGAGGTCTAGGACAGGTAGTTACCCCTCTGCCCTATAGTAAATTACTCTCCTGACCCAGACCTCTTGCTGCTTAGGGGTTGGAGAAGTGCTGGCATGTGGTTCTAAAACTAATCAAAGTTGTATATTAAAAGAAGGATTACTTATTGTAATATTTACTTATTCAAATTACTTACATATTTTTACTATCTAATAGACAGGATAAAACTGTTTGTAAAATATAGCCTCTAGAGAAATCACAGTACTGAAAACCTATTTGTATTTTTTTTCTGCGACATTTTTTTAGTTGTCAGGTTACATTCCAACTTTGTATTGTTTGTTGATATTCCACACCTATGTGTCTAAGGTATTTTGAATGTTTAGTAGGGGGGGGGGGAGGAGGTTTAATAAAATAAGTTAAAGATACGGAAATTTTTCTTATGATTTGAAACCTTGAAAATCTTCTTAAGAAAAACAGTTACTCCTAGAACGCCAAGGAAATCGATGCGCAACAAAAATCTTAGAAATTATTTCTTAGTGTGCAGTTCATTTTTAATATAGAAGAGCGAATGTTTTATTGCCAGCTCTGTATGGCATAGTATGGATAGTAAACTTTTTGTAAACTTGACATTTTCAGGAATACCCATCTAATTCCATATAAATATGGTTTATGTTTCTGATAGTACAAGGACATCAAAAAATAAGCAGACCTTCGTAATTGTTGATTAATTTTTCTATTACAATGGATCTTTCAAAATACAATGGATTTACAAAATCCATGAGTACAAAGGACTTTTCAGTATAACCTCCTTCAATGTCAAATCATTTCTCCAGGTGATACTTTTATCTCTTTAGACTATTTTATTCGAAAACTAGAGATCCTCTCAACCTTCTAAAAAGCCCACAACTACAACTCCTTCACAATCATAGATAATGGCTGCCAATGCTTTATTGACGAAAAATTCAAGTATTTTTGGAATACCCCTCGCATTACTGGATTGTGTGGTACCGAGAAGGCAAATTCGGACCCAGGAGTGAGTATTGAATGATGGGAACTATGGACGTTATATGGTATAATTCCATGAAACTTCACAATAGATATGGAAATTATGCTTGGGTTTTAAAATCTTCTTTAGAAAATAGTTACTTCTAGGACACCAAGGAAATCGATGCACGATACCAATGTTACAATTTAATTCTCAGTGTTCAGCTAATTTTAATATAAAGAGGCTTGAGATCTGGATAGTATCCGTGAGAGGAAAGCTAGAAAAACTTTTTAGAGTTGTATAAAAATGATTATATAATCATCACTTCTTGATAATAGTCTATCGTCATAGAGCAGAACTAAGGCAGATAGCCATATAATAAGGGTAAATTAGATAGTATATCCGTTCTGTGAGCCATTTAAAGACAATGGATGCCAGAAATGATTCAGATTTATGACCGACCATGTCCACAAGATTTGAAAGCGAGTGGGCAACTGAGATTTCTAATTAATAATGCTTTCAATTACAAACAGATAAAATTTAATTACAAAAACAATTTTTCTTTCTGGGAGAAGCAAAGAGCGATTTCAGTATCGAGCGTATTGGTATCAGGTTTTTTTTCAATATGGATATGACTTTTTATTAAAAACGGGCAAACATTAACTAAAAAGAAGTTTTACGAGGGAAGTAAAGAGTAAAGTTGTAACTTAAAACGGCCAAAAATTATTACTTAACAGCCTATCTAACATATGTCTATAAAACTAGGGCAAGTAAACCATCTGGCGATATTTCCCTTGTTTGCAGGATTGTAGAAAACTAGCACGTTATTGAAAACACAAATAATATAGGATTTTCGATACAATAAAACCAAAACATTTAAGGGCAGTGTTGACAGTACAAAAATAAAGCATTTTATGATTGTTGCTTTATTTATAATTTTTTTTTTTTTGTTTAATTTGGCATCACTTCAGCACAATGCGCTCAGTCCAACGATTGGCTGCCGTTTTGGATCTGAAAAGGACACTTTATGACTATTTTATAGACAAGTTGGAAGTGAACAAATCTTGATTGTATTAGGACTACAGGCTCACTTTAGAATTTGTAACATAACTTCTTCGTTGTATAGAGAGAAATAGCCAGATTCCCCGAGTTCATATTATCGTTTGTTTGTTGTTCATTCCGAGAAATACTAGGTTAGTGGTCACCAAACTTTAGAAATTTATGGACCACTAAATGCACCATTTTTATTTGATGGACTAGCAGCATCAATTTGAAAATAAAAGGTGCTATAAATACATCCATACGTGATAATCAGAAAAGTTTTAATATTTTTAATCGGAAATACCCATAAAGGTAAAAATATATATAGATATATGGACAGCAATTATTTAAAAAAGAAAAGAAAAAAGAGCTAATGATTTTAATGTAAAGATTGCTCTTTCTTATTTGACATCATGATGTTGAGATTCGGTTTCAATGATGTTACTGCAAGAAAAGAGCTGCATCTATTTGAAGCCATGAGAGGTACCGAGCTCTAATAACTGTCACAGATGAAAACATTTTTTCACATAAATATGTAGTTGAAAATCAAATAAAAATTTTCATAGTTTTCTCAATTAGAAATGGGGTATTCATTTTTGAGAGAGATCCAAAAATGAGCTCTTCATAAAGAGGACTTGAATTTTAATTTGAGACTGTCATCACACGAAAGATCGATGAGGCTTTCTTATTCCTATCTATCCTCTTCGATATTGGATATAAACGGATCCATTATCCACATATTTCCAGGCCTTGGATCTTCTTCCCTTGGGTAATACAAATCAAAATGTTCTGTCAGTGACTGTAAGCACTGTTGTATAATCAGGCATGACCTTTACGGTTGATTTCCTGCTCTCCCATATATTCATCAACATTTGTAGATCTCCATCTGCCAACCGAGTTTGCCACGTGATATTTTCTTTTGAAAAGCATCTATCTTTCCTCGTAATATAAACACGTCCTTAAGTTGTCCTTCCAAAGATAGGCTAGTTCATTTAACAGAGAAAAAATATCTACCAGGTATACCAGCTTGGCTACCCACTCATCATCGGACAAGACTCCTTGAAATTTCTGATTTGTTGCTGAAAAAAAATAATCTAATTTCTTCACGCAAGACGAAAAGTCAGCTCAGTATTTTGGCACTCGATAGCCGTCTCATCTCAGTGTGAAGAAGAAGGTGAGTATACTGGGAATCCATTTTTTTCGCAGAGCATTTCAAACATCCAATAATTCAGGATTTTATGTTTAATTTCATTCATAGTTTTTATAATACTGGATAATTCATCGTTTAGTTCTGGAGACATGTTTTTTTACCACAAGCTGCTTACGATGTATAATGCAAAGGGATGACAAAATGTCTGGGTGACCTAGCATTTTTTACTCTTGCAAAAACTCCAACAACTTCCGGTCATGTTTGCATGTTGCGTCGCCGGTCAAGTTCAGCGACGAAAGAAGTTCTTTTTGTAATTGTCCGTGAAACTCAAACCTTACAAAACATAGGAGAAGTGCTTTGTTACTGACGTCTGAAGATTCATCAAAGTGTATTGAATAAAATTGTGCATCCTTTACCGTTTTTATAACTTAATTTTCAATATCTTCAGCCATATCCTCAATTCTGCACTTAACAGTGTTAGCAGACATAGGAATTAACTTCAGTCTTTGAATAGCATGTTTTCCCGAAACATCTTCACAGGCTTGTAGCATGCAAGGTTTGATTAAGTCTTCTGACATCGTACATGGCTTTTTGTTCTGTACAATCTGGAGTGCTGTCAAGTAGGAAGCCATTTATAGGGACTTATCTTCAGCAAACATATATTTTAAAGCCTCTATTTGCTTTTTCATACCATATTGCCATATGTAATTATTTCATACCATATTACCATATTTACCATATTACCATAATACCATATTTCATACCATATTGTATGAAAATATTCAACTGGTTTGGCAACTAATTCTGGATGTTTTGATTGTAAGTAAATTTTAAGTTTTGACGGTTTCATTGTATCGTTAGATAATCTTTCATGACAAATAACACAAAGTGATCTTGTGTCTAGCTCACTTCCAGGTTCTTGAATCCATCCAAATTTCAAATAGTTTGAATTATATTCTCTTGATATTTTGCATTTTTTTGCGTTTTTAAAATTTAAATTTCATGGGCCAACCAGTGGCCCATGGACCACAGGTTGGCGACTGCTGTACCAAGAAACTGATAAATAAATCCATTATATTTATATACTGCTTAATGAATTTGCACTTATTAAGATAATATTAATTTTTATGCCTAAGTTTTAACATAATTTTAATTGTATACTGAAAGCAGCTGATATTACAGCTCATGTAAGATTATGAAAACCGTTATAGACTACTTTGTTCTTGTGAGGCTACTTACTCACTTTTGACTCCTGACATCAATATTCTAGTTTTTTTTATAATAAGCTTTTGTGTTTTCAGTAAAGCACTAGTTTTCTATAATTCTAAAAAAATATCACGAGTTAGTTTATTTACACTAGTTTTATCTGCATCTGTTAGATAGGCTGTGAAGAAATAATTTTTGTTCGGTTTAAGATTCAACTTCGCTCTTTACTTCCCTCAGAAAAACCTTGTTTTTGAAACTAATTCTCATGAAGTACGTTGACTCCAAGCGGCAGGTATTTGGCTTATTTTTGACACATTCTGGCTAATGTAAAATATATTTTGGACCAAAAGAGCACAATATTTTTGAGATCCCGGATATATCATAAACACTGATTAATGAGCATCATGTTACCTATTATATTTGATATATGAAACATATTGTATATAGGATTATATGATATAAATCATATAAGCTGTGAGGTAAAATTTGACCCTCTTACTATTACAGCCCAAAATGAATTTGAAGCAAATTATTTTCAATATTAAAAAACGACGCTTGTTTTTCATAGGAAAAGAAATATACATTATATACCCATATAATTCATTTATTACTGATAATTTCGTCTTTGTTTTTCAACATAGAATTTAAAATACTATCGAAGCTAGCAACTTTCTTTTTCACTTGAGTAGGCTTTCTCTGCAAACCTAATCTTGGCACAGATGGCGTTTCTTCGCTCTCAAAGTCTTCAATTAAGAATTTAGAAGTATCCCGCCTGAAAAATAAATATATTTCCATTAACTGTTATTAAAAAAAAGACATGCCAACGTCAAAAAGAACATTCGGGAGTGCTTGCCAGCACAGGAGCCTCTGGACCCAGGCAACATCCTAAGTCCCCATTTCTATACAAACATTTTCTTTTATCTTCCATGGTTTTCCTATAGCAAGCGTGTTTTTTTTATTGCTATTTTTACAATTTTCAAACATTTTGACGACTTTCTCTATTCCTTCTATTCTACTTCTTCCTTTCTTAACTGAGTTGCATTCTGAATATGTTGAAATATTGAAAAATCAAGATCCAAGATAGCCTCATTTACGAAGGAAATAGAATCAAGCTAATCACGTTTTCGAATTTACTCCATTCTAGTCTGGAAGACCCAAAATTCAGTGTTCAAGCAAATGAAATAGGTTTTTGCATTAAAAGAGTATGTGCAAATCATATTTCATAGAAACAACCACTATCATCCTGAGTTAATCCTAATTGGTACAAATTCAGATGAGAAAATGATTACTGGCCATAAAGCAATGAATTTTAGACAGGCAACGGACGTAGACGGGGGGTGTTTATAATTTTCCCTATGGTGATTTATATACTTTACATAATGTTACGGCTTTTCTTATTTTTTATTTGGACCCCTCCACAGCCCCCTTCCGATTAAATAAATCTAAAGTCAACTACAGGCCACTGCGTACGCGTTTACATGCAATTCTACTCCAAAGAGTAACACCTTAATTTCGCCTTCTAGTTAAACTGAGACATGACATCTTTATTCGCCTCGGCAGACCAACATAATATCAAAATGAGTGAAAAAGATGATGTAGTGATTGGTTTATTAGACTGTATGGCAGATGAATTGATAGTGAAGACATCAGAGAAATATTTGTGCCCTTCGCGTCGTTCACGGGTTCTTGAGACGGATAGCGAAACTGATAGAGATAAATGCTCAAATGATTTTCATCTTCTTAACTAATTTTTTTATTCAGGTATTGCATAAAGTACTATTAATGCAGCAAGAAGTGCTTTATCGGCTTTATTACCAAAACTTCATTTAGGGAAAGTGAAACAGTAAAAAAGTTTATGAAAGGTGTATTTAAAAGAAAGCTTAATCTTCTCAAGTTTTCTAGTATTTGGGATGTCAAGTGTGTATTAGATCTATTTTGATAACTATCCTGCAATACTGAAAATCATCCAACTTCAGGCATTAACTCAAAAACTAGCAGTTTTATTAATTCCATCGGCTGTCAAATATTTTAGTCTTTAACCACCTTTTCACTTAGTAGCATGATACAGAATCAAGATGGCAGCATTGCTTTTAAGATTAAACTTTGTTAAAAACAACAAAACTGGTAGCCACCAATCAGTTATTAAGTTACGGCATTTTCAAGAATCGTAACTGTGCCCTGTTACCCATTTGACCAAGTACATAACAATGATGTTACTTAAAAATAGAGATGGCGCTCTTTTTCTTACTCATGATAAGCCGCGAGAAGCCGCCTCTAAATCAACTATTTCTTGCACGTTTGCAGCGACCTTACTAATAATACAATATTACTTATGAAATATGTCGGGTGCCCAAATATTTACAAGGTTCTGTAACAAAACAACTCAATGTGATCAACATATTTTTGTTTTTGATTTAATTTAGTTTGTTATATGCTATTTGACTTACTTAAATCTGATATCATACTCACATTGTTTTCAAATATTCTGATTTTACGGATAGGGATATCAGCTATCTTTGGTATTGATTTACCTCAAACTGAACTTTAAAATCTCAATTTAATTCGAAGAAGGAGCTAGGGCACTCCTCTTCGGAGGAGAATTTAAAAATTAATAAAAACATACCAAGTTTGATATCTAATTGGAATTCTGCTCCAAAGGAGAAGGGCCAGCCTAGCTGAGAGTTCAACTGCCCTCCAAATTTTCTTCCCAATGAACTCTCATAACTTCACCATTAGTTTAATCTACATAATCTATTTATGCACTTTAAAATACTGATATTGCGAGGGTCAACCCAGACGATCGCAGATGTCTGTCTCAGTTGACCTATCAGCTATGCTGCCGCTCCTTCTTTGGAGCAGAATCCCAATCAAGCTTCTAACTTTGCAAGTTTTTCTTTAATTTTTAAAATATTTACCTTAGGGAACATATACTCAAAAAGTTACTTTTTAGGTTTTAGTATATTGAAATATATTTCAAGTAAAATATTACTTATGAATACCCATACAAAATACAATAAAAAGGCACCCTATGTCTTGTCACTCAGGGGGATAGTTCTCACACTTGCGTCTTTCACAGGAATAAAAGAGGTGTGACTACAGTTGCTGAAAATAGGAAAGATTATCCCAATTATGTATTAAAAAAGAGTCGGGGAACTTACAACTTAACCTTTTCGCATTCTGACCAATGGTCTGCGTAGCGCATATACTGATCCCTTGATCCTCTGCCTTAGACCAGGAGTGCAAGGCACGGTTGGGGCAACTTACATAGTGCAGTAAGAGAAAAAGAAAATTATTTCACTGATCGAAAGTACAACAGAAACACACTTGATGAATACATATGTCAGATCACGATATTCTTAAGACCAAAAAATACGAGTTCCTAATTTATTCCTGAGGTTCAACACACATTGAATTCAACAATGCCTCATACTATGACAGCGACAACAGCCCACTTCCACAGCGTAACTGGATAAATAGTAAGTCAACATTAATAAACTATTAACAAAACGCCTGTGTACAATTCCAATGGGAACGAAATCATTAAAAACAATTGGGAATTGTATTTAATAAAATTTAAAGATACAACCAAAATTGCCACCAATTGTATTTTAAGAGAGTATCAACATAAGCCCCTTTTTTGAGGATTCTTGACCTACCAGATTCTTATCAACTAAAGGTCATCTAGTTAGATTATCACGTCTCAAGATTATTTTTAAAAAACTTAGTCTAATTTTTCTTCTTCTAATTTTTAACACACTAAAATCATTAATATCCAAGACTTTAGAAGGAGTCCCCTGTCTGACACGGCGTGAACTGAACAATTAACGCACTTCATTGCACCTAGTTATAGGGAAAACCTTGGGTATTAGTTCTCTCTTTTCAATTCCATATCAGCTGTAGATATATATTAAGACTAGTATACGTGTCTCAGTCTTCCTAAATCTTTCAGTTTTACAGTCCTTGATTCAGTACATCACAAAAAAAAAATATCATAGGCGCGTTGACTACGATATTTTATTTTGTGATAAAATATATTGACAGACATTTCTCGACGGGGTGGGAGGGTATCCACCCGCGTATTTCATTTGTGCACCGCTGAAATACTTACTTTTCTTCTTCTTGTTGTGAAGTATGCACCTCTTCTGGAAAGCGTTGACTCTCTTTGGGAGCAGAGGTGGTGGTGGGCTGTTGTTTTTCTTCGTGAATTTTCTTTCCAAACTGAGGTTTCCATTTGATAGGCAATACTCCGTTATTAATGATTAGCTGATCGTATAGTTCAACTAAAACAGATGGGGCGGGCAAATATTCCTGGAAAACAAAACAAACAATTACCATAAAACCAAAAAATATATTTCTTGGAGCATAGAGAAGAAGTTCTGGAAGCTCCATTCAATTACACAAAAAAAAATACTATATTTCTACTCAAGATGTATGCGATTAAAAGCTATTTTACCTGCCCACAAGCAACAAAACCTTTGAAAATAGTTGTGCTGCAAACACAATCCTTCAAATGTAACAAGAGAGTTGAAGGAAAGACCTAATTATTAAGTGTAAGAGACCGCTTCTGGTGATAAGAAATATAGGCTTATTATGAGTAAGAAAAAGAGCGCCATCTCTATTTTTAAATAACGTCATTCTCATGTACTTGGTCAAATGGGTAACAGGGCACAGTTACAATTCTTGAAATAACAAGGTGATAAGTATTTGTTCGAATTTGTAAGGTAAATTCCAAGCTTCGGTTTAGAAGTTACTATCTTTTGCGGCTAGGTTAGGAATTACTTATACGCACTATCTGTACACGCCATCTTCCGGGTTCATTTTTTTTCCAGGTTTAAAACTATTGGCTTTTAGTTGATGCCGAGTTTGAAGTCACAACCAATAAAGAGATGTATTGGTCAAACACTAGCAAATGCTCAAGAAATACATTCAAGGTGCAGGCACAGTACCAAGAATATTCTACAAGTATTTTTTTTTTTAATCACATGACAAATTCAAAATTTCTGGAACGTTAAAGCCCCCCAAAATAATACTAATCACAAATTACTGCTACTGACAGCTCAGTGCAGCCCTAAACTGTCTGAGGCCAACATAGATACGCCCGCTCCTTGCTCACACCGATCATTTCCAAGCTTTACTTTATGTCCCTCCAATGAAGTTTTATCCAATACCTCATTTTCAATTCATACTTAAATACTTTTAATTCATAAATTCATAAAATTTCTACACTCTTAATTCATACTTTAATTCCTTCTCTACTCATCCTTTTGTTCTCATATGATGTATCATTCAGAACTTTTGTACTTGATCTGTTTAAAACCGGTTTCTCTATGTGCACTCGGAGATAATCAGCTTAGCCTGAGTGAGATAAAGTACTATGCAGGTATGTTTTGATCAAATATCGAATATACAGAGTTGGTTAGGTGTTTAATATAATGCGTTCTGGGCGCCCTGCTTTCCATATTTCTCTGTTTTAGTTTCCATAATGTTGATACTGAACCATGATATTTTCGGTATATTTTGGTATATTTCATTTGGATTAACCCAACTTCACTTCTTGGGTGGGGTATATTACGTAAGTGACTATAAGCGTACTATTTCGTTGGTCTTTGACGGAAATCCCCTTCCCCTCAAATATGATACGTTTTAAGAATTTAACCAACATTCTCAAATAATTAACTTTGATTTTTTTGTGTTATTTTGGCGAGTTTCTACCCTGAAATTAATTGTTGCATATAGACTGGCAAAACCCATGCAGTGTTTCAACTCACTTGGCAACTTTCTTCAAATTGGAACACGGAGAATACATCAGTGTTGGTTCCAGTAGATTGAGTTTCTTCCACCATTCTGCTGCCTGGAAAACTCTAAAAACAGAATTAAGCTATCAGCTAAAATATACAAAAAAAGTGGAGTCCTCATAAAATGGTTCCTATAAACTGAAAGCCCTTAAATTTATTCAAAAGCTTGAGCAAATACAGCAATGCGTTGGTTTGTTCAACAATATTTAAAACATGTCTGTCCAGCTCGAGATCATCAACCAGTTCGTGGTAAAGAACTGTAAGTAAGGAGCGACCCGGCTCGATAGCAACTGAAACTCTAAAAAGGGAATTTTGATACCAATAGATACATCAAAAGAAACATATTTTTATGATGATTTCACATATATAAAATTCATTAAGTTTAGTCTTCTATCAAAAGTTGCGAGCCTGAGAAAATTTATCTTATTTACGAAAAAACAGGGAAACACAGCCTAAAAGTCATAGAATCTTAATGAAAATCTCACCATCATATTCAGCGTATCAGAGAACCCTACTGTAGAGGTTTCAAGTTCCTATCTGCAAAAATGTGGAATTCTGTATTTTTGCCAGAAAAAAGATCACGGATGCGTGTTTATTTGTTTTTTTTTTCACCCAGGGGTGATCGTATCGACCCAGTGGTCCTGGAAAATCACAAGAGGGCTCATTCGAACAGAAATCAAAATTTCAAGTACCCTATTAAATGACCAAAAACTGGGGGGCAACTAGGCCCCTTCCCATGCTTATTTTTCCCCAAAGTCACCGATCAAATTTTGGAGATAGCCATTTTCATCATCATAGTCAAAACATTTCATAACTATGTCTTTGAGGATGACTTAATCCTCCACAGTCCCCGGGGGAAGGACTGAAAGCTATGAACTTTGCCCACTGTTTACATATAGTATTAGTTATTGGGAAGTATACGGACGTCTTCAGGGGGAATTTTCTGTGGAGGAGGAGGCTATGTAGGAGGATGTGTCAATGGAGGAAGCCTTCATGGGAGGAGGGACATTGCGATGAAGGGAGCACTGGATTTCCCAGCATTATTTAAAAAACGATAAGAAATTAAATATAGAGAACCAAGTTTTTATTTCAACTGAAAGTAAGGGGCAATATTAAAACTTAAAACGAACAGAAATGATTACGTATATTAGGGGGTTCGACCTCTAGTCAATGCCTCGCTCTTCACGCCAAAGTTTTTAAGTACTTTCAAAAGAGCTATTTATCTAGTTAAATGGCCTTTGTGATTCATGGGTGATGAAAGAGCGATGTAAAGACAAGGGGGCGACCCCCCTAATAAACGTAATAACTTTTGTTCGCATTAAGTTTTAATATTGCTTAATTAAGTTGAAAAAACTCGTTCTTTTATTTAATTAAAGTAGAACCAAAAAGTTAAACATGATTCAAGGTTATTTCAGCAAGGAGAAACTTTTATCCGTCTTTTAAAAGCATTGTTTCCGTGAACATTATCACCAGAGCCCCTTCCACTTTGCTTCTTGAAAAATAAGGGTATATTCTGGACAACTGAAGTTTTTTTATCATTGACATTTGCAATGTAAACAGTAGCATACATCAATATTCATTGCATATCAAAAAGCAAACTAAACCTCACTTGAAATCCTTGCCCATGATGCTGATGAAGTCAGGGCTGAATTTATAATTAGGGCTTTCCCTGTTCTTCACTATTATTTAGTGACACATCTAAGCTAATTTATTGCATGATACAGTATACTATATAATATAGTATATTAACCAGAAAGATTAAAGAAAACAATTTAAAACAAATGAAAATATAGAGTAATATATAAAATGAAATCGGAAATGAGAAAAATCTGAATATTTTAGCTTCACATCCGGAAGCCCTTATCAACGGAGAAAAAATATATAGAAACAATTGAAGAAAAGAAAGTTGTAACTATTAAGTAGATTCTACTCATAAAAACATACTAGTATGTTCAGAAGGACATACGAAGCACTTAACCTTTCTTTTCTTTTCTTTTTATTGCACAAATTAGGTTCAATAACTACCATCGTGTAGGTCTTCGAACAAACCTGGTTTCAACAAAAATAAAAAAAATAAATACGTTTCTGGTTGGATTGGCCAATTTCCCAAATATTTTTCTAGGAGATCTGGAAACACCACACGCACGTAAAGTAAATTAAAAGAAGCTGTGTGAATTTTGTTTTCAAATTATTTACGTTATCTCAGAAATAGCTTGCGGGGCCGTTTTTAAACTCTGAGCGAGTGATGCAGAGGAGGGATGGGGGGCAAGTGGATCTTAAATTTCGAGTTAGCGAAGGGGTAGAGATAAAAGACACTACGTGTATCTAGTTCATCAAAATTCAATATGTGCAATATCTTGGGAACAGATTGCGGACTAGAGTTGCGGTTGGACCAAGGAAGGGGAGAGAGTGGGTTAAGGGAAATTCAAATTTAAAGTTGGGGAGAGGTGGAAGGATCTAAACTATTTTTGTCTCCAATTCAGACATAAACAAGGCCTGCGCACTATAAACTCCTTTGAGCTTATAGTGCTTATCTCTTTAAGCAGCCATGTTTTTGAAAATCCTAGCCACAAAATACTTTTTGAAGATTCCGCCATTATTAGCAATGATCTAGGCATAAGGTAAGTAGTTCGAGAAGCAATTGAAATCAGACTTAAGATTAATAATAATATTTCCTTAAATAGGGATTTAGGAGAATATTCACTAAATGCTCTATACACAAATTTAGTTAAAAATGACCTTACGAAATATTATAAACAAGAGCTAAGAGCTCATATGGCACTTGTGACGAGGCCAGAAGAGCTAAGAGCCAAGAGTTCATATGGTATGAGCTCTAACGAAATTCAAAGAATTAACAGATTGATTTAAAAGGAAAATCAGAGGCTTAATGCCGGTCGGGATTTTTAAATAAGAGCTCTGAGTCACGATGTCCTTCTAAATATCAAAAGTCATTAAAATCCAATCACCCACTCGTAAGTTATAAATACCTCATTTTTTTCTAATTTTTCCTCTCCCTTCAGCCCCCCCAGATGATCGAATCTGGGAAAACGACTTTATCAAGTCAATTTGTGCAGCTCCCTGACACGCTTACCAATTTTTATCGTCCTAGCATGTTCAGAAGCACCAAACTCGCCAAAGCACTGAACCCCTTCCCCAACTCTCCCAAAGAGAGCGAATCCAGTACGGTTATGTCAATCACGTATCTATGACATTTGCTTATTCTATCCACCAAGCTTCATCCCGGTTCCTCCACTCTAAACGTTTTCCAAGATTTCCAATTTCCCCCTCCAACTCCCCCCAATGTCAACAGATCCGGCCGGGATTTGAAATAAGAGCTCTGAGACATGAATTTCTTTTAAATACCAAATTTTACTATGATCCAGTCACCCGTTCTTAAGTTAAAATACCTCAATTTTCTAATTTTCCAAATTACCCCCCCCCCAGCTCCTCCAAAGAGAACAGATCCGTTCCACTTATGTCAATCACGTTTCTAGAGCTTTTACTTATTCTTCCCATCAAGTTTCATCCGATCTCTCCACTCTAAGCGTTTTCCAAGATTTCTGTTTCCCTCCTCCAACCCCTCTGTCTCCGGATCCAAATCGCGTCGAAAATGGAGCATCTAAGACATAAGATCCTTCTATATATTAAGTTTCATTAAGATCCGATCACCTATTCGTAAGATAAAAATACCCCAATTTTCACGTTTTCCAAGAATTCTGGTTTCCCCCTCCAATTCCCCCAATGTCGCAGGATCTGGTCAGAATTTAAAATAAGAGCTTTAAAGCACAAGATCTTTCTAAATATTAAATTTCATTAAGACCTGATCACCCGTTCCTAAGTTACAAATACCTCATTTTTCCGAATTCCCCCCCCCCCCCAACTCCACCAAAGAGAGGAGATCCGGTCCGGCTATGTCAGTCACGTATCTTAGACGTGTTTTTATTTTTTCCACCCAGTTTCATCCTTATCTCTCCGCTTTAAGTATTTTCTAAGATTTCCGGTCCCCCCCCCAGTGGCACTGGATCCGGTTGAGATTTAAAATACAAGATCTGAGTTACGAGATCCTTCTAAATATGAAGTTTCATGAAGATCCGATCACTCCTTCGTAAGTTAAAGATACGTCATTTTTTCTAATTTTTCAGAATTAACCATCCCCCCCAAATTCCCCCAAATAGAGTGGATCCGTTCCAATTATATCAACCACGTATCTAAGATTTCTGCTTATTTTTCCCACCAAGTTTCATCCCGATCCCTCCACTCTAAGCGTTTTCCATGATTAGGTTCCCCTCCCCCAATCTCCCCCCAATGTCACCAGATCCGGTGGGGATTTAAAATAAGAGCTTTGAGACACGATATCCTTCTAAATATCAAATTTCATTGAGATCCGATCACCCGTTCGTACGTTAAAAATACCTCATTTTTTCTAATTTTTCAGAATTAACCCTACCCCCTCAGCTATCCCAAAGAGACCGGATCCGTTCCGGTTATGTCAATCATGTATCTAGGACTTGTGCTTATTTTTCACACCAAGTTTCATCCCGATCCCTCCACTCTAAGAGTTTTCCAAGATTTTAGGTTCCCCCTCCCAACTCCCCCCCCAATGTCTCCAGATCCGGTTGGGATTTAAAATAAAAGCTCTGAGACACGATATCCTTCCAAACATCAAATTTCACTAAGATCCGATCACCCGTTCGTAAGTTAAAAATACTTCATTTTTTCTATTTTTTCCAAATTAACCGGCCCCCACTCCCCCCTCCAGATGGTCAAATCAGGAAAACGACTTTTTCTAATTTTATCTGGTCCGGTCCCTGATACGCCTGCCAAATTTCATCGTCCTAGCTTACCTGGAAGTGCCTAAAGTAGCAAAACCGGGACCGACAGACAGACCGACAGAATTTGCGATTGATATATGTCACTTGGTTAATACCAAGTGCCATAAAAACCGTTGATTTTAGTTTTATTGATTTTATCCTCTTGTAAGTTGTTGGTTCTTATATATTTGTGTATTGCTGAGGACGGCCCTTGGACATAGGGCCGAGATATTCATTCTAATTTGTTTCCCACTGTCTTGAGAATTTCCCTATTGTTCTTCTTGTTTTTGGTGTTTGGAATAGAAATTACAACCATATCAATAAACAAACGAGATCCAAAAGAGCAGAAAATACAACGAATGATCAAGTCAAACTTTAAACCAACAGAAACTACCACAAACAAAAGTAGGGCTAGTGTCCCTTGAGCCATCTACATCTAACGGCCAGAGTATCATTTGTGCTTTACAAAGATAAAATATATTTCAAACCTTTTCTCTGTTATATTTACCCTTTTCTCTGTTGATATTTGTTATATTTACTCTGTTAATTTTCATTATTATCGTTATTTTCTTTCTTATTTATAGCACTTGGTATTAACCAAGTGACATATAGCAATCGCTAATTCTGTCGGTCTGTCGGTCCCGGTTTTGCTACTTTAGGCACTTCCAGGTAAACTAGGACGATGAAATTTGGCAGGCGTATCAGGGACCGGACCACATTAAATTGGAAATAGTCGTTTTCCAGATTTGACCATCTGGGGGGGGGGGCGTTAATTCGGAAAAAATAGAAAAAATGAAGTATTTTTAACTTACGAACGGTTGATCAGATCTTAATGAAATTTGATGTTTGGAATGATATCGTGTCTCAGAGCTGTTATTTTAAATCCCGTCCGGATCTGGTGACACTGGGGGGGGGGGGTTGGGAGGGGGAAACCTAAAATCTTGGAAAACACAAATAATATAGGATTTTCGATACAATAAAACCAAAACATTTAAGGGCAGTGTTGACAGTACAAAAATAAAGCATTTTATGATTGTTGCTTTATTTATAATTTTTTTTTTTCGTTTAATTTGGCATCACTTCAGCACAATGCGCTCAGTCCAACGATTGGCTGCCGTTTTGGATCTGAAAAGGACGCTTTATGACTATTTTATAGACAAGTTGGAAGTGAACAAATCTTGATTGTATTAGGACTACAGGCTCACTTTAGAATTTGTAACATAACTTCTTCGTTTTATAGAGAGAAATAGCCAGATTCCCCGAGTTCATATTATCGTTTGTTTGTTGTTCATTCCGAGAAATACTAGGTTAGTGGTCACCAAACTTTAGAAATTCATGGACCACTAAATGCACCATTTTTATTTGATGGACTAGCAGCATCAATTTGAAAATAAAAGGTGCTATAAATACATCCATACGTGATAATCAGAAAAGTTTTAATATTTTTAATCGGAAATACCCATAAAGGTAAAAATATATATAGAAATATGGACAGCAATTATTTAAAAAAAAAAGAGCTAATGATTTTAATGTAAAGATTGCTCTTTCTTATTTGACATCATGATGTTGAGATTCGGTTTCAATGATGTTACTGCAAGAAAAAGAGCTGCATCTTTTTGAAGCCATGAGAGGTACCGAGCTCTAATAACTGTCACAGATGAAAAATTTTTTCACATAAATATGTAGTTGAAAATCAAATAGAAATTTTCATAGTTTTCTCAATTAGAAATGGGGTATTCATTTTTGAGAGAGATCCAAAAATAAGCTCTTCACAAAGAGGACTTGAATTTTAATTTGAGACTGTCATCACACGAAAGATCGATGAGGCTTTCTTATTCCTATCTATCCTCTTCGATATTGGATATAAACGGATCCATTATCCACATATTTCCAGGCCTTGGATCTTCTTCCCTTGGGTAATACAAATCAAAATATTCTGTCAGTGACTGTAAGCACTGTTGTATAATCAGGCATGACCTTTACGGTTGATTTCCTGCTCTCCCATATATTCATCAACATTTGTAGATCTCCATCTGCCAACCGAGTTTGCCACGTGATATTTTCTTTTGAAAAGCATCTATCTTTCCTCGTAATATAAACACGTCCTTAAGTTGTCGTTCCAAAAATAGGCTAGTTCATTTAACAGAGAAAAAATATCTACCAGGTATACCAGCTTGGCTACCCACTCATCATCGGACAAGACTCCTTGAAATTTCTGATTATTTTGTTGCTGAAAAAAATAATCTAATTTCTTCACGCAAGACGAAAAGTCAGCTCAGTATTTTGGCCCTCGATAGCCATCTCATCTCAGTGTGAAGAAGAAGGTGAGTATACTGGGAATCCATTTTTTTTGCAGAGCATTTCAAACATCCAATAATTCAGGATTTTATGTTTAATTTCATTCATAGTTTTTATAATACTGGATAATTCATCGTTTAGTTCTGGAGACATGTTTTTTACCACAAGCTGCTTACGATGTATAATGCAAAGGGATGACAAAATGTCTGGGCGACCTAACATTTTTTACTCTTGCAAAAACTACAACAACTTCCGGTCATGTTTGCATGTTGCGTCGCCGGTCAAGTTCAGCAACGAAAGAAGTTCTTTTTGTAATTGTCCGTGAAACTCAAACCTTACAAAACATAGGAGAAGTGCTTTGTTACTGACGTCTGAAGATTTATCAAATTGAATTGAATAAAATTGTGCATCTTTTACCGTTTTTATAAATTAATTTTCAATATCTTCAGCCATATCCTCAATTCTGCACTTAACAGTGTTAGCAGACATAGGAATTAACTTCAGTCTTTGAATAGCATGTTTTCCCGAAACATCTTCACAGGCTTGTAGCATGCAAGGTTTGATAAAGTCTTCTGACATCGTACATGGCTTTTTGTTCTGTACAATCTGGAGTGCTGTCAAGTTCCTGGTTTATAGGGATTATATATAGGGACTTATCTTCAGCAAACATATATTTTAAAGCCTCTATTTGCTTTTTCATACCATATTGCCATATGTAAATATTTCATACCATATTACCATATTTACCATATTACCATAATACCATATTTCATACCATATTGTATGAAAATATTCAACTGGTTTGGCAACTAATTCTGGATGTTTTGATTGTAAGTAAATTAAGTTTTGACGGTTTCATTATATCGTTAGATAATCTTTCATGACAAATAACACAAAGTGATCTTGTGTCTAGCTCACTTCCAGGTTCTTGAATCCATCCAAATTTCAAATAGTTTGAATTATATTCTCTTGATATTTTGCATTTTTTTGCGTTTTTAAAATTTAAATTTCATGGGCCAACCAGTGGCCCATGGACCACAGGTTGGCGACCGCTGTACTAGGTAACACCAAGAAACTGATAAATAAATCCATTATATTTATATACTGCTTAATGAATTTGCACTTATTAAGATAATATTAATTTTTATGCCTAAGTTTTAACATAATTTTAATTGTATATTGAAAGCAGCTGATATTACAGCTCATGTAAGATTATGAAAACCGTTATAGACTACTTTGTTCTTGTGAGGCTACTTACTCACTTTTGACTCCTAACATCAATATTCTAGTTTTTTTTTATAATAAGCTTTTGTGTTTTCAGTAAAGCACTAGTTATCTATAATTCTAAAAAAATATCACGAGTTAGTTTATTTACACTAGTTTTATCTACATCTGTTAGATAGGCTGTGAAGTAATAATTTTTGTTCGGTTTAAGCTTCAACTTCGCTCTTTACTTCCCTCAGAATAACTTTGTTTTTGAAACTAATTCTCTTGAAGTACGTTGATTCCAAGCGGCAGGTATTTGGCTTATTTTTGACACATTTCAACATATTCTGGCTAATATAAAATATATTTTGGACCAAAAGAGCACAATATTTTTGAGATCCCGGATATATCATAAACACTGATTAATGAGAATCATGTTACCTATTATATTTGATATATGAAACATTTTGTATATAAGAGATAGTCTATAAATCATATAAGCTGTGAGGTAAAATTTGACCCTCTTACTATTACAGCCCAAAATGAATTTGAAGCAAATTATTTTCAATATTAAAAAACGACGCTTGTTTTTCATAGGAAAAGAAATATACATTATATACCCATATAATTCATTTATTACTGATAATTTCGTCTTTGTTTTTCAACATAGAATTTAAAATACTATCGAAGCTAGCAACTTTCTTTTTCACTTGAGTAGGCTTTCTCTGCAAACCTAATCTTGGCACAGATGGCGTTTCTTCGCTCTCAAAGTCTTCAATTAAGAATTTAGAAGTATCCCGCCTGAAAAATAAATATATTTCCATTAACTGTTATTAAAAAAAGACATGCCAACGTCAAAAAGAACATTCGGGAGTGCTTGCCAGCACAGGAGCCTCTGGACCCAGGCAACATCCTAAGTCCCCATTTCTATACAAACATTTTTTTTTATCTTCCATGGTTTTCCTATAGCAAGCGTGTTTTTTTTATTGCTATTTTTACAATTTTCAAACATTTTGACGACTTTCTCTATTCCTTCTATTCTACTTCTTCCTTTCTTAACTGAGTTGCATTCTGAATATGTTGAAATATTGAAAAATCAAGATCCAAGATAGCCTCACTTACGAAGGAAATAGAATCAAGCTAATCTAGTTTTCGAATTTACTCCATTCTAGTCTGGAAGACCCAAAATTCAGTGTTCAAGCAAATGAAATAGGTTTTTGCATTAAAAGAGTATGTGCAAATCATATTTCATAGAAACAACCACTATCATCCTGAGTTAATCCTAATTGGTACAAATTCAGATGAGAAAATGATTACTGGCCATAAAGCAATGAATCTTAGACAGGCAACGGACGTAGACGGGGGGTGTTTATAATTTTCCCTATGGTGATTTATATACTTTACATAATGTTACGGCTTTTCTTATTTTTTATTTGGACCCCTCCACAGCCCCCTTCCGATTAAATAAATCTAAAGTCAACTACAGGCCACTGCGTACGCGTTTACATGCAATTCTACTCCAAAGAGTAACACCTTAATTTCGCCTTCTAGTTAAACTGAGACATGACATCTTTATTCGCCTCGGCAGACCAACATAATATCAAAATGAGTGAAAAAGATGATGTAGTGATTGGTCTATTAGACTGTATGGCAGATGAATTGATAGTGAAGACATCATAGAAATATTTGTGCCCTTCGCGTCGTTCACGGGTTCTTGAGACGGAGAGCGAAACTGATAGAGATGAAGGCTCAAATGATTTTCATCTTCTTAACTAATTTTTTTTATTCAGGTATTGCATAAAGTACTATTAATGCAGCAAGAAGTGCTTTATCGGCTTTATTACCAAAACTTCATGTAGGGAAAGTGAAACAGTAAAAAAGTTTATGAAATGTGTATTTAAAAGAAAGCTTAATCTTCTCAAGTTTTCTAGTATTTGGGATGTCAAGTGTGTATTAGATCTATTTTGATAACTATCCTGCAATACTGAAAATCATCCAACTTCAGGCATTAACTCAAAAACTAGCAGTTTTATTAATTCCATCGGCTGTGAAATATTTTAGTCTTTAACCACCTTTTCACTTAGTAGCATGATACAGAATCAAGATGGCAGCATTGCTTTTAAGATTAAACTTTGTTAAAAAGAACAAAACTGGTAGCCACCAATCAGTTATTAAGTTACGGTGTTTTCAAGAATCTTAACTCTGCCCTGTTACCCATTTGACCAGGTACATAAGAATGATGTTATTTAAATAAAGAGATGGCGCTCTTTTTCTTACTCATGATAAGCCGCCTCTAAATCAACTATTTCTTGCACGCTTACAGCGACCTTACTAATAATACAATATTACTTGTGAAATATGTCGGGTGCCCAAATGTTTACAAGGTTTTGTAACAAAACAACTCAATGTGATCAACATATTTTTGTTTTTGATTTAATTTAGTTTGTTATATGCTATTTGACTTACTTAAATCTGACATCATACTCGCATTGTTTTCAAATATTCTGATTTTACGGATAGGGATATCAGCTATCTTTCGTGTTGATTCACCTTAAGCTGAACTTTAAAATCTCAATTTAATTCGAAGACGGAGCTGGGGCACTCCTCTTCGGAGTAGAATTTAAAAATTAATAAAAACATACCAAGTTTGATATCTAATTGGAATTCTGCTTCAAAGGAGAAGGGCCAGCCTAGCTGAGAGTTCAACTGCCCTCCAAATTTTCTTCCCAATAAACTCTCATAACTTCACCATTAGTCTAATCTACATAATCTATTTATGGACTTTAAAATACTGACATTGCGAGGGTCAACCCAGGCGAACGCAGATGTCTGTCTCAGTTGAACTATCAGCTATGATGCCCTCCTTCTTTGGAGCAGAATCCCAATCAAACTTCAAACTTGGTAAGTTTTCGTTTAATTTTAAAAATATTTACCTTAGGGAACATATACTCAAAAAGTTACTTTTTAGGTTTTAATATATTGAAATATATTTCAAGTGAAATATTACTTATCCCAATCAAACTTCAAACTTGGTAAGTTTTCGTTTAATTTTTAAAATATTTACCTTAGGGAACATATACTCAAAAAGTTACTTTTTAGGTTTTAATATATTGAAATATATTTCAAGTGAAATATTACTTATCCCAATCAATCTTCAAACTTGGTAAGTTTTCGTTTAATTTTTAAAATATTTACCTTAGGGAACATATAATCAAAAAGTTACTTTTTAGGTTTTAATATATTGAAATAAATTTCAAGTGAAATATTACTTATGAATACCCATACAAAATACAATAAAAAGGCACCCTATGTCTTGTCACTCAGGGGGATAGTTATCACACTTGCGTCTTTCACAGGAATAAAAGAGATGTGACTGCAGTTGCTGAAAATAGGGAAGATTATCCCAATTATGTATTAAAAAAGAGTCGGGGAACTTACAACTTAACCTTTTCGCATTCTGACCAATGGTCTGCGTAGCGCATATACTGATCCCTTGATCCTCTGCCTTAGACCAGGAGTGCAAGGCACGGTTGGGGCAACTTACATAGTGCAGTAAGAGAAAAAGAAAATTATTTCACTTATCGAAAGTACAACAGAAACACACTTGATGAATACATATGTCAGATCACGATATTCTTAAGACCAAAAAATACGAGTTCCTAATTTATTCCTGAGGTTCAACACACATTGAATTCAACAATGCCTCATACTATGACAGCGACAACAACCCACTTCCACAGCGTAACTGGATAAATAGTAAGTCAACATTAATAAACTATTAAGAAAACGCCTGTGTACAATTCCAATGGGAACGAAATCATTAAAAACAATTGGGAATTGTCTTTAATAAAATTTAAAGTTAAAACCAAAATTGCCACCAATTGTATTTTAAGAGAGTATCAACATAAGCCCCTTTTTTTGAGGATTCTTGACCTACCAGATTCTTATCAACTAAAGGTCATCTAGTTAGATTATCACGTCTCAAGATTATTTTTAAAAAACTTAGTCTAATTTTTTTTTTTCTAATTTTTAACACACTAAAATCATTAATATCCAAGACTTTAGAAGGAGTCCCCTGTCTGACACGGCGTGAACTGAACAATTAACGCACTTCATTGCACCTAGTTATAGGGAAAACCTTGGGTATTAGTTCTCTCTTTTCAATTCCATATCAGCTGTAGATATATATTAAGACTAGTATACGTGTCTCAGTCTTCCTAAATCTTTCAGTTTTACAGTCCTTGATTCAGTACATCACAAAAAAAAAAAAAAATATCATAGGCGCGTTGACTACGATATTTTATTTTGTGATAAAATATATTGACAGACATTTCTCGACGGGGTGGGAGGGTATCCACCCGCGTATTTCATTTGTGCACCGCTGAAATACTTACTTTTCTTCTTCTTGTTGTGAAGTATGCACCTCTTCTGGAAAGCGTTGACTCTCTTTGGGAGCAGAGGTGGTGGTGGGCTGTTGTTTTTCTTCGTGAATTTTCTTTCCAAACTGAGGTTTCCATTTGATAGGCAATACTCCGTTATTAATGATTAGCTGATCGTATAGTTCAACTAAAACAGATGGGGCGGGCAAATATTCCTGGAAAACAAAACAAACAATTACCATAAAACCAAAAAATATATTTCTTGGAGCATAGAGAAGAAGTTCTGGAAGCTCCATTCAATTACACAAAAAAAATACTATATTTCTACTCAAGATGTATGCGATTAAAAGCTATTTTACCTGCCCACAAGCAACAAAACCTTTAAAAATAGTTGTGCTGCAAACACAACCCTTCAAATGTAACAAGAGAGTTGAAGGAAAGACCTAATTATTAAGTGTAAGAGACCGCTTCTGGTGATAAGAAATACAGGCTTATTATGAGTAAGAAAAAGAGCGCCATCTCCATTTTTAAATAACGTCATTCTCATGTACTTGGTCAAATGGGTAACAGGGCACAGTTACAATTCTTGAAATAACAAGGTGATAAGTATTTGTTCGAATCTGTAAGGTAAATTCCAAGCTTGGGTTTAGAAGTTACTATCTTTTGCAGCTAGGTTAGGAATTACTTATACGCACTATCTGTACACGCCATCTTCCGGGTTAATTTTTTTTCCAGGTTTAAAACTATTGGCTTTTAGTTGATGCCGAGTTTGAAGTCACAACCAATAAAGAGATGTATTGGTCAAACACTACCAAATGCTCAAGAAATACATTCAAGGTGCAGGCACAGTACCAAGAATATTCTACAAGTATTTTTTTTTTAATCACATGACAAATTCAAAATTTCTGGAACGTTAAAGCCCCCCAAAATAATACTAATCACAAATTACTGCTACTGACAGCTCAGTGCAGCCCTAAACTGTCTGAGGCCAACATAGATACGCCCGCTCCTTGCTCACACCGATCATTTCCAAGCTTTACTTTATGTCCCTCCAATGAAGTTTTATCCAATACCTCATTTTCAATTCATACTTAAATACTTTTAATTCATAAATTCATAAAATTTCTACACTCTTAATTCATACTTTAATTCCTTCTCTACTCATCCTTTTGTTCTCATATGATGTATCATTCAGAACTTTTGTACTTGATCTGTTTAAAACCGGTTTCTCTATGTGCACTCGGAGATAATCAGCTTAGCCTGAGTGAGATAAAGTACTATGCAGGTATGTTTTGATCAAATATCGAATATACAGAGTTGGTTAGGTGTTTAATATAATGCGTTCTGGGCGCCCTGCTTTCCATATTTCTCTGTTTTAGTTTCCATAATGTTGATACTGAACCATGATATTTTCGGTATATTTTGGTATATTTCATTTGGATTAACCCAACTTCACTTCTTGGGTGGGGTATAATACGTAAGTGATTATAAGCGTACTATTTCGTTGGTCTTTGACGGAAATCCCCTTCCCCTCAAATATGATACGTTTTAAGAATTTAACCAACATTCTCAAATAATTAACTTTGATTTTTTTGTGTTATTTTGGCGAGTTTCTACCCTGAAATTAATTGTTGCATATAGACTGGCAAAACCCATGCAGTGTTTAAACTCACTTGGCAACTTTCTTCAAATTGGAACACAGAGAATACATCAGTGTTGGTCCCAGTAGATTGAGTTTCTTCCACCATTCTGCTGCCTGGAAAACTCTAAAAACAGAATAAAGCTATCAGCTAAAATATACAAAAAAAGTGGAGTCCTCATAAAATGGTTCCTATAAACTGAAAGCCCATAAATTTATTCAAAAGCTTGAGCAAATACAGCAATGCGTTGGTTTGTTCAACAATATTTAAAACATGTCTGTCCAGCTCGAGATCATCAACCAGTTCGTGGTAAAGAACTGTAAGTAAGGAGCGACCCGGCTCGATAGCAACTGAAGCTCTAAAAAGGGAATTTTGATACCAATAGATACATCAAAAGAAACATATTTTTATGATGATTTCACATATATAAAATTCATTAAGTTTAGTCTTCTATCAAAAGTTGCGAGCCTGAGAAAATTTATCTTATTTACGAAAAAACAGGGAAACACAGCCTAAAAGTCATAGAATCTAAATGAAAATCCCACCGTAAGATTCAACGTATCATAGAACCGTTCCGTAGAGGTTTCAAGTTCCTATCTGCAAAATGTGGAATTCTGTATTTTTGCCAAAAAAAAATCACGGATGCGTGTTTATTTGTTTTTTTTTTCACCCAGGGGTGATCGTATCGACCCAGTGGTCCTGGAAAATCACAAGAGGGCTCATTCGAACAGAAATCAAAATTTCAAGTACCCTATTAAATGACCAAAAACTGGGGGGCAACTAGGCCCCTTCCCATGCTTATTTTTCCCCAAAGTCACCGATCAAATTTTGGAGATAGCCATTTTCATCATCATAGTCAAAACATTTCATAACTATGTCTTTGAGGATGACTTAATCCTCCACAGTCCCCGGGGGAAGGACTGAAAGCTATGAACTTTTGCCCACTGTTTACATATAGTATTAGTTATTGGGAAGTATACGGACGTCTTCAGGGGGAATTTTCTGTGGAGGAGGAGGTTATGTAGGAGGATGTGACAATGGAGGAAGCCTTCATGGGAGGAGGGACATTGCAATGAAGGGAGCACTGGATTTCCCAGCATTATTTAAAAAACGATAAGAAATTAAATATAGAGAACCAAGTTTTTATTTCAACTGAAAGTAAGGGGCAATATTAAAACTTAAAACGAACAGAAATGATTAAGTATATTAGGGGGTTCGACCTCTAGTCAATGCCTCGCTCTTCACGCCAAAGTTTTTAAGTACTTTCAAA
The DNA here is from genome assembly GCF_032884065.1 of Artemia franciscana. NCBI lineage: Eukaryota > Metazoa > Arthropoda > Branchiopoda > Anostraca > Artemiidae > Artemia > Artemia franciscana. The sequence goes on from NC_088866.1 coordinate 13,665,593, forward strand.
AGAGCTATTTATCTAGTTAAATGGCCTTTGTGATTCATGGGTGATGAAAGAGCGATGTAAAGACAAGGGGGGCGACCCCCCTAATAAACGTAATAACTTTTGTTCGCATTAAGTTTTAATATTGCTTAATTAAGTTGAAAAACTCGTTCTTTTAATTTAATTAAAGTAGAACCAAAAAGTTAAACATGATTCAAGGTTATTTCAGCAAGGAGAAAGTTTCTTATCCGTCTTTTAAAAGCATTGTTTCCGTGAACGTTATCACCAGAGCCCCTTTCACTTTGCTTCTTCGAAAAATAAGGGTATATTCTGGACAACTGAAGTTTTTTTATCATTGACATTTGCAATGTAAACAGTAGCATACATCAATATTCATTGCATATCAAAAAGCAAACTAAACCTCACTTGAAATCCTTGCCCATGATGCTGATGAAGTCAGGGCTGAATTTATAATTAGGGGCTTTCCCTGTTCTTCACTATTATTTAGTGACACATCTAAGCTAATTTATTGCATGATACAGTATACTATATAATATAGTATATTAACCAGAAAGATTAAAGAAAACAATTTAAAACAAATGAAAATATAGAGTAATATATAAAATGAAATCGGAAATGAGAAAAATCTGAATATTTTAGCTTCACATCCGGAAGCCCTTATCAACGGAGAAAAAATATATAGAAACAATTGAAGAAAAGAAAGTTGTAACTATTAAGTAGATTCTACTCATAAAAACATACTAGTATGTTCAGAAGGCCATACGAAGCACTTAACCTTTCTTTTCTTTTCTTTTTATTGCACAAATTAGGTTCAATAACTACCATCGTGTAGGTCTTCGAACAAACCTGGTTTCAACAAAAATAAAAAAAATAAATACGTTTCTGGTTGGATTGGCCAATTTCCCAAATATTTTTTCTAGGAGATCTGGAAACACCACAACGCACGTAAAGTAAATTAAAAGAAGCTGTGTGAATTTTGTTTTCAAATTATTTACGTTATCTCAGAAATAGCTTGCGGGGCCGTTTTTAAACTCTGAGCGAGTGATGCAGAGGAGGGTTGGGGGGGGGGGGGCAAGTGGATCTTAAATTTCGAGTTAGCGAAGGGGTAGAGATAAAAGACACTACGTGTATCTAGTTCATCAAAATTCAATATGCGCAATATCTTGGGAACAGATTGCGGACTAGAGTTGCG